>NC_135213.1:6840862-7005862 GCF_052324685.1 Brachyhypopomus gauderio | reverse complement strand
ATTTTCTATTTCCATATGAGGGACATGTCATAGTGTAACACTTGGGCAACAAGTTGGTGCTGTTAATTCACAATTTTCAAATTTTCAAAACTGATTTTGTTTTGCATACTTACTGAAGACAAATCTACCATGAAATAACAATCTAAATCTGTTCTAAAAATAAGATCTAAATGTTTTCAGTGTCTCAGTGAGGTGGGTGTGTGGCCACATAACAATGCCAGTGTGTTCTTGAACTACACTGTGATGCACATACTGCCCTTACACACTGTGCTCTAACATCACAGGCAATATTTTGTATCTGTATTTATTAACAGTCTTTCCACTGCTGGTTTACGGTTAGGGTTAGGGTTAGGGTTAAGATTAGGATTAGGGTTAAGATTGGGGTTAGGATTGGGGTTAGTGTTAGTGTTAGGGTTATCTGTGTACAAGCCCTTTACTTACCCTACAAGAGAATATGGCAGGAGAGGGGAAAGGAGGGAAGTTACTAAAAAGTAATTTAAGAACCAATGGACTATGGGTCATTGGTTTAAGTGTAGAGCAATAAGGAGAGAGAGAGGGGGAGATAGAGAAAGAGAAAGAGGGGGAGAGAGAGGGGGATATAGAGAGAAGGGGAGAGAGGGAGGGAGATATAGAGAGAGGGGGAGAGAGAGGGGGATATAGAGAGAAGGGGAGAGAGGGAGGGAGATATAGAGAGAGGGGGAGAGAGAGGGGGATATAGAGAGAAGGGGAGAGAGGGAGGGAGATATAGAGAGAGGGGAAGAGAACTATGAGGGTTTTATGCTCAAGCATGATTCTGCATCTGTAGCTGTTTGAGCTCCAGGCTGTTTGACCTGTAGCTGCTGTGGTGGTTAACCTCCCCTAACAGAACCTGCATGGACATCAGTACGTGCCGATTAGGACAGAACTAAGAACTAATGGGCCTGCACACGCTCCTCACATAACCCAAAATAACAGCATCAACTAACCCTGCTTAGAATGTAATTGATGGCACATGGAAATATCATAAATAAATGATAAAAGAGTTAACTGATGATTAGAGGAACTGTAGGAACAGTATGTAAGTGTGACGATGTGAGGGGTTTGGGAACAGTGTGTGTAGGAGTAGTGTGTGTGTGTGTGTGTGTGTGTGTGTGTGTGTGTGTGTGTGTGTGTGTGTGTGTGTGTGTATGTGTGTGTGTGTGTGTGTTGAGTCAAAGTGTTTATTGGGCAATGTGTGTACTTGAGCCAGTATGCATATACTGGCAGTGTGTGTTGGAATTATCATTCGGTTGTAGCAACTGAATTTTAGACACGAGCTTTTTTTTACTAAATAAATTCAGCGAACAATTTTAACCAATTTTAATTTAACGCTGTAATTTTTTTAATTTACTTGTTTATTTCATGTAGCGGACGGTATACGAGCTCAAATGCGCTACCAGAACTGTCAACTGCGCTTGTATGGTTGAAGACCATGGTTGCGCATGCGCACTAGGCCTTTTCCGCGTTGGTGTTCCTCTTCCTCATTGCCGACTACGCCTAGTTCTCACTAACTTTTATTTTATCTCTCATATCTGTGCGACAGCGATTTTTATTTGAAATCGAGACCTTTTGGAAATGTCAAAACCACCCCCAAAACCAGCTAAGCCAGGTATGTTCTGCCTTAAACCAGAGTAGTGAGACCTTTAGTGCAGGGTAAGTAGATCAGACCTGTTGGCCCATTGGGTTTAGCGACATGTTGAAGCTGTAATCTGAATGTGTTAGACAGATCTGGAGTTATTAGGCCACCAATGTCTTAACGTGGACTGAAATGTGCAGAGGGTGTTGTGCTAACACTTCTGTAGCTAGCGAGCTATTCTAAAACGACGAGAGTCCTGCCGAACCAGCTAGTTCTGCTAACATTAGCCACTTATAGAGCCAAAATATTCATAATGTCAGTATTGGTATGTGAGTTATGCAATATTAGTCTGGGACACGATGTAATGTCCTTATCAAATAGGACTGGGTGGTATAGTCAGGAATACTGGGTGGTAACATGGTGTTCCTGTGATATTTTACAATATTTTGAGACTAGACGTTATCATAGTATGTGTTCTTGCATTAAATGAGCTGGTTCTGAATTGTGTGCATAATAAAGCCCAGCACGCGCCATCCCTGGCCTCGCGCGACTTCCCCAAATAAGAGGGAGCTGGAGGTGCACGTGGACGTGTCGCTGTGCCGCGTCACGCAGGCGCGCGCTGCCGTGTGCATGTGTTCATGATCAAGTCCCTTGTGTGCAGAGATGGTGGTGTGGAGAGTGTAGGACCTTTTTTCTATTTACCAAAAACCAGCAGTGCTACAAATTATGAAGAACTTTGTGTAATACGTTATGAAAGTCTGTTGCAAAACTTGAGAGCGTGAAGGACATGATTTGAGAATGAAAAACAAAATCTGTACTTGTATTTTTGATATGAGAACTTGTAAACTGTACTTTTGCACATGCAGTGGTCCTTCTTGACGCTCTACCTTCCTACCAGTTCTGATATAAACCCATCCAGCTTGGACTCATCAACGTGACTGCAAATCTGAACACTACAAAAATGGTCTCCAACAAGTGTGTGTTGGTACTAAACACTGCAGGAAGGCTGATCGCATTACAACTCAAGCTTTCATCAAGTGACTTTCATCAAGTGACCATCATATTTTAATATTGATGACTTGATGCCGTTTGCCATGTTTGCAGTATTAGGAAAACAGGGCGAATAAAAATGTACCGTCGTTTGGTGTGTCGTCATTGGCGTAATCAGGGATCATTTCTCTGTGTCAAGATTTTTTTAAGCACTTCTGATGAGTCAAGATTTTTGCCCACCCCCACTGCTCCCCCACTTCCTGTACAAGTGAACAAATCAGTTTTGCAACAAGTACCCTGAGATACGTGTTGCAAAACTTGATGTTTTGCTGAATTCGTGTACAAAAATACAAGTGCATCTTTTAGTTTACAAGTTCTCACATAAATACAACTGCAACTTTTAGTTTACAAGTTTTCAAATTATACAAGTGCAAATTGTAGTTTATAAGTACAGATTTTGTTTTACAAATCATGTTCTTCACACTCAAGTTTTGCAACAGATTTACCTTCATAATACATTGTTTAAAAAAATAAGTTCAACTTGGAGCAGTGGTTAGGGATGTTTGTGTGTGTACGTGTGTGCGCACACACTGTGGGATAACTGTGTAGTGTGTGTATGCAATTTGGGGTATTTGTATGTGTGTGCACTGAGGGGTATTTGTGTGTGTACGTGTGCATACTGAGGGGTTTTTGTGTGTGTGGGTGTGCTGAGGGGTATTTGTGTGTGTGCGCTAAGGGATGTGTGTGCACTGAGTGCTATTGTCATGACTAAAGCAGGACTCCAGTTTTCCAGTATCAGACAGGTTTGGGCATGTTTGGTGATCCTATCCTCTGCTAGACAGAGTAAAAAAGTTTGGGGATTATGACAAATGCAGTTTAATATGCTAATTGCTTGTCTATGCACCAACAGGTCAGGTGAAGGTATTCAGGGCTCTATTCACCTTTGACCCCAGGACGGTGAGTTATCATTAAATGCCTTCAGACTACACTCACGTTACCCCTGTGCACATGTGCACGCGCACACACTCACACATACCCTTCTCTGCCCCTGCACACAGACGCATCATCATACATAAACACACTGTCCCTGCACTCACATCCACTGTGCATACACATACACACACACAGCTCCTACACAAACATTGCTTCTAACCCTCAGTTTTCCCCTGTTTTAGCCAGATGAGCTGTACTTTGAAGAGGGGGATATTTTATACATCTCAGACACAGTGAGTTCCTCTCTCACTCTTTCTCTGTGTGCGTGAGCATGCATGTGTGTTTGTGAGATAAATGTATGTAGTTGTGAGTGATGTTTTTGTATGCACACATTCATGTGAGAATTCTGTGTGTGTGTGTGTGTGTTTGTGTGTGAGTGTGAGAAACATAGATGTTCAAATGTCACAAAATCTTGAGTTTAGACTGGAGTCTCAAATCAATACCAGGATAAGTTTGGGGACAGGAGATGGAAAATAACTATTTTATATATTAACATGGTAGCTCCTGTTGTCGGCCGTCCCCCATTATTGGCCACTTCCATGTATAGCGTATTTTCTGTGTCTCTTATCGCCAATACAATTGAGAATAAAAAATAATCTTTTTTATAAGTATAATATAAAAAATATTAACTTTAGCAAAAAAATCACAATCTATAAACTATTAAAATAACACTAACAATAGTGTAATTTTGCGTGCTCAAAACGGTATAGAATGCATCACTCATTTTTGTTACACGGTGGCTATTTGTCTCAGTGTAAAACAATCTTAATGGGGTGGCAGATATTGGGAGACGAACATCTTTTCTTGAGATACATGGTTAGGGTTTGGGTTTTTTGTAACCCATAAATGTCATTATGGAAAAAAGTTTTAACTCATTACGTTAAATGAGTCTTGAACATTAGTTTACACATGCATCACTCCTGTAAAGCAATAATTGTAGCAAATAACATTTTATTTGAGTAATTAGTTACAGTTAATGTAAAATGTCGATAGTTGTTTTGATTTGATTACAAGTGGCCATTACGCTAATTGGGGATGCTATACTAGCTGTAATGACTAAACAACTAAACAAACAAACTAAACAAACCTATCCAGGTGTGTTTTACATATTAACTGTAATAACTGCTATGCGTCTAACAAACTACACAATCCTGTCCGGGAGTGTTTTAGATGCTTATGAAATTTGATGTGGGGTTCCAGTGTCTTTAATTTTCCCACATTCTTTACACCTTGTCGTCCTTCGGTTTTGTCCAAGGATTAAAATTTCCTGCAGCCAAAGACTCCACGTACGGTACCCCAGTCAAAGCCATGGCAACCTCGTTTATTCACATTTAACGCTTCTATCTGATTTCCTGAATCAAATCACTGAAATAAAAGTAAGAAATAATGGCAAAACAAACACAAAGAAATGTCTTTTCTATAACTCACACACACCACCTGGATAAAGGACTGACTCTTTCTGTTCACGAGTTATTTTGGACGAGTCTAAGTCAGGTCGAGAGTCATTAGGTATGAGTTTCAAGTCTTTTTGTAAGCGACTTAAGCGCAACTTGGACTCGAGTGCCCATCTCTGTTGTGAAGTGTGTATGTGTGCAATGTGTGTAGTGTATGTGAGCATAACTGAAATGTGTGTGTGTGTGTGTGTGTGTATGCGTGAGGGAGTGCGACAGAGGTGTGGTCTGCTTGTGTGAGATCTGGGATGTGGTTCATGTTTTGTGCTCTGTGCATTTAGAGTGACAGTAACTGGTGGAAGGGCACATGCAGAGGAAGGACTGGTCTTATTCCCAGTAACTATGGTGAGTGAACTTACACCTGTGTACCCACATAGACACACACATACACACACACACACACACACACACACACACACACACACACACACACCCGTTTAGGCCATCGCCACAGTGAGTGTTTTGGTATAAACATGTTGAGTCTGACTGTACATCATAATCTCATAATTAAGAACATTTGTAACACTTTGTACTTTGTAATCTCATAACTAATATAGTAGTATAGTGGTAGTTGTAGTTATAGTAGTAGTATACTGGTTGTGGTAGTATAGTTATATTGTATTGTATATAGTATATTGCTAAATTTCCTTCGGGATCAATAAAGTATCTACCTACCTACCTACCTACCTACCTAGTGCTGGCTGTAATAGTTGTAGTATAATTACGGTTGTGGTGGTAGTAGCATAGAGTTAGGTAGTGTAATGGTGGTATAGTTGTAGTAGTACAGTGGTATTAGTAGTGTAGAAGTAGTAGTAGTAGTAGTAGCATAATGGTTGTTATGGTAGTATAGTAGTAGTAGTACATAGTTGGATAGTGTAGTGGTAGTATAGTGTTAGTGGTAGTAGTGGAGGTTGTAGTGGTAAAAATTGTAGTAGTATAGTGTTAGTTTTTAGAAGTAGTAGTGTTAGTAATTAGGGGTCGTAATGGTAGTAGTATATTGTTAGTGGTAGAAGTAGTAGTGTTAGTAATTAGGGGTAGTAATAGTGGTAGTATAGTGTTAGTGGTAGAAGTAGTGGTGTTAGTAATTAGGGGTGGTAATAGTGGTAGTATAGTGTTAGGGGTAGAAGTAGTAGTGTTAGTAATTAGGGGTGGTAATAGTAGTAGTATAGTGTTAGTGGTAGTAGTAGTAGTGTTAGTAATTAGGGGTGGTAATAGGGGTAGTATAGTGTTAGTGGTGGTGGTGGTGGTAGTAGTAGTATAGTAGTGTAGTAGTAGTAGTATTAGTAGTTAGGGGTGGTAATAGTGGTAGTACAGTAGTGTAGTAGTAGTAGTAGTAGTGTTAGTAATTAGGGGTGGTAATAGGAGTAGTACAGTATTCACCTCATTAAGATGAAGTCTTTATCAGGATCATGCTCCACCTGCTGTGTGTTGCTGTGTCCCTGATGAGATTTTCTATTCCACAGTGGCAGAACAAGCAGAGTCCATTGACAACCCAATGCATGAGGCAGCAAAGAGAGGTACGTCTTACCTCACATTTCATCAAAGGGATCAGAAGTATTCACATTCATTACTTAGGTAGAAGTATAGATCCTAGGGTTTAAAAATACTTCTGTAGAGTATTGACTCAATCTTTTTACTCACGTGAAAGTGTAAAAGTACAAAACTACTTAAAGTAAAAGTAATGGGGTAGGTGAAAAATGCCAATAAGGACAAAAACGTAGGCTGTGTCACAGGGCCTATAGGGCACTACCCCACCTCCCCCAAAAAACACTTTTCTAAAAGCCATAATGACTATAATGTTATTTTTAAATGTTATTGTTATACTAGTTTCAGCCACATTTATTCCCATTGAAATTGAATGTATTTTAGAACAATTCAAATTTACAAAAACCATATTGTCACGATGGTGTGGGAGGGGCAGAGAGGGAGTGGTGCACCACACAAAACATTTATTACCATGACGACAAATACACAGACAACAAGACAAAAAATTCAAAAACCTACAATGGAGCGCTTTTGAAATACAGTACGGTTTAGCTTCATACTAGGCTACTCATGTCTGCTATCTCATTGCTGGAGTGTGACTTGATATTTGCGGTGGATCACGCACAATGTAATAGGGTGTGGGAATAGTAGCCTATATGTTTATACTTCTGATCCCACCACAATCAAATCCACTCTGTATCTGTATGTCACGATCTAAGACTAATAATTCAACTTAATTCACCTCATTTCAACTAATCACCTCTGAAATTAATCACCTGAAACTAATAATCTCAATTACCTCTGAATCTGATCACCTCTGAAACTGATCACCTTTATAACTTCAGAAACGGATCACCTCTAAGACTAATCACCTCTGAAACTGATCACCTCATTCAACTAATCACCTCAATCACCCCAAGAATAATCACCTAGTGTGAATAATCAACTGCTTCAAGATATAAGCAGATCAGCCCGACTATGTCCTTCTGTTCAGCTCAGATTAGATATCTCTAAACGAGAACAAATCATAAAGAAATGTCTGTGGGCATATGTGTGTTTCCACGTGTTTGTTACATGTCTGTGCATGTGCAGGTAATCTGAGCTGGTTGAGGGAATGTGTGGACAATAAGGTGGGCATTAATGGCCTCGACAAGGCAGGAAATACGGCACTTTACTGGGCCTGCCATGGAGGGCACAGAGGTGAGAGCATGAATATGCACACAGGAACACACCCTAACTCATGGAACACCTGATGAATATGAATATATATACACTCACTGGCTACTTTATTAGGTACACCTTGCTAGTACAGGGTTGGACCCCCTTTTGCCTTCAGAACTGCCATAATCCTTCATGATATAGATTCAACAAGGTACTGGAAACTCCTTAGAGCAGTGGTTCTCAAACTTTTTACACAAAGTACCACCAACTGTCAAACGAAAAACCTCCACGTACCACCACCCCCCCCCCCCCAAAAAAAAAAAAAAAGAAAAAGCTGTTTGGCGAGTTTAAGTTGTTGACGGGGGGTTAGCGAACGTAAATTGTTACCGGGAGGATGTAAAATGGACACAAGATAAGTATTATATCGCGGTGGTTGGTGCCAGAGCGAACTAGTAACTCATTGAATCATAGATGTGGATCAGAGGTAAATAAACTAGATTTTTTTTGTCGGCGTGAGAAATCGGATGTGTGGCGTGTGAAGACGGTCAAATGCGTGTGTCTCACGCTCAATGCGTGAAAGTTGGCAACCCTGCTCATTACACACATATGTTATAATGTAGTTCTCCTGTAGTTCGTGTTGGTAGGGGTTTACAGCACAAAAAGTCTTCGTGCGACATGCCCTCATACTCATATCGCACGGAAACGAGCAAGTTGGCTAAATCTGCGACATCTATGGATTCATCTAACTGCAGTGAGAAGCATTTACTCATTTTAATTCTCTCGGTCAATGTTTGTCTGACGTTGTTCGCCATTTCATCAATTCTGCGAGTGACTGTGTCGTTTGAAAGATGCACCAGATCGAGCTGTTTAGCGACATTTTCTCCGCAAATAATACGAGTCATCCCTTTTAGTTTCTGAATTTCAGGACTTGTCATAATTCTGTTTTAATTTAAAAAATGTGTTGTGTGTAAAAAAAAAAAAAAAAAAAAAAAAAAACAAACTCAAAGCATCTTTTATTTTCCGAGCTCATCTGGCGTACCACCGCGGGGTGCTCTGCGTACCACCAGTGGTACGCGTACCACAGTTTGAGAACCACTGCCTTAGAGAGTCTGGTCCATATTGACATGATTCCTGCTGGAAGTAGCCATCAGAAATGGGAACACTGGTCATAAAGGGATGGATATGGTCAGCAACAATACTGAGGCAGGCTGTGGCATTGACATGATGCTAAATTGGTACTAATGGTCCCAAAGTGTGCCAGGAAAATATCCCCCACACCATTGCACCACCAGCCTGAACCGTTGATACAAGGCAGGATGGATCCATGCTCTCATGTTTTTAACTCCAAATTCTGACCCTAGCATCTGAATGTCGCAGCAGAAATAGACTCATCAGACCAGGCAATGTTATTCCAATCTTTTTTTATCCAATTTTCATGAGCCTGTGTGAATTGTAGCCTCAGTTTCCTGTTCTTAGCTGACAGGAGTGGCACCCGGTGTGGTCTTCTGCTGCTGTAGCCCATCCGCCTCAAGGTTCAACATGTTGTGCTTTCAGAGATGCTCTTTTGCATGCCTCGGTTATAACGACTGTTTATTTGAGTTACTGTTGCCGTTCTAGCAGCTTGAACCAGTCTGGACATTCTCCTCTGACCTCTGGCATCAACAAGGCATTTGCGCCCACAGAACTGGTGCTCACTGGATATTTTCTCTTTTTCGGACCATTCTCTGTAAACCCTAGAGATGGTTGTGCATGAAAATCCCAGTAGTTTCAGTATCAGTAGTTTCTGAAATACTCAGACCAGCCCGTCTGGCACCAACAACCATGCCACGTTCAAAGTCACTTAAATCACCTTTCTTCCCCATTCTGATGCTCATGATTGGCTGATTTGACATTTGCATTAATGAGCAGTTGGGCAGGTGTAGCTAATATAGTGATTATGATTACACCCACACGAGGAAAACCTGTGTGTTCTGTGATTGGCTGCACATGTGTGTGTTGTAGATGTGGTGGAGCTGTTACTGGTCCAGCCCAACTGTGAGGTCAATCAGCAGGTGAGTCCAGTGAGGTCGTGTCACAGAAGGATCCTGCACCAGTTTTAAATACACATGATTTATCGGGTTTGTATATTTGGTTTAGGCTGCCAATGATTTTTGTGAGATATTTTTTGTCTCATAGGTTTTGAAAAAACTGGGACTAATTTATATTTTATTATGGTCTGTAGCTCTGAAACACTAATATAGGTGTTCAGGTCTGTAGCTCTGAAACACTAATATAGGTGTTCAGGTCTGTAGCTCTGAAACACTAATGTAGGTGTTCAGGTCTGTAGCTCTGAAACACTACTGTAGGTGTTCAGGTCTGTAGCTCTGAAACACTAATGTAGGTGTTCTGGTTTGTAGCTCTGAAACACTAATGTAGGTGTTCAGGTTTGTAGCTCTGAAACACTAATGTAGGTGTTCAGGTCTGTAGCTCTGAAACACTGATGTAGATGTTCAAGTCTGTAGCTCTGAAACACTAATATAGGTGTTCAGGTCTGTAGCTCTGAAACACTAATATACGTGTTCAGGTCTGTAGCTCTGAAACACTAATGTAGGTGTTCAGGTCTGTAGCTCTGAAACACTGATGTAGATGTTCAGGTCTGTAGCTCTGAAACACTAATATAGGTGTTCAGGTCTGTAGCTCTGAAACACTAATGTAGGTGTTCAGGTCTGTAGCTCTGAAACACTGATGTAGATGTTCAGGTCTGTAGCTCTGAAACACTAATATAGGTGTTCAGGTCTGTAGCTCTGAAACACTGATGTTTTTCCTCCAGAACAAGCTGGGAGACACAGCCCTGCATGCTGCTGCGTGGAAGGGGTACTCAGACATAGTGGAGATGCTTCTCAACAAGAGTATGTACAGTAGTAGCATACCACTGATTATGTGTACAGTAGTAGCATACCACTGATTACATCATCATACAACAATGTAACACTGATAATAGTAGCGTACCACTAATTACATCATCATACAATAATGTAACACAGATTACATTATCATACAGTAATATATTGTTGAGTAGATTATAGTCCCACAGGTTAGATCACCCTTTAGAACTGGAATTTGACTCCCTGAAATGGTTCAGAAGACAAATCACAGTGATTAAACTCTACAGCAACAATACTGACTTTGTCTTTGTGCTGCTATTAGCAAACCAAGATATTTCGTAGCCACATTAACGTTAGCATCTAGAGAAACGTACAAGAGTCTGTACGTAATCAGGCACTCCAAGTCAGCAGAACAGTGGGTATCAACAACGTAGTGTGTGCAGCATACTTTCTTATGCTTTTCATAAATTCAAAGTTGCAGCTGACCTATCAGCTCTGAAAACATTGGCATTTCACCTCCACCATGTTGGAGACGCTGGTACTAAGCCATGTTTCTGTAGAAATCATGAAACAGCAGTTCATACGCCTTTTCTGTGTGAGGATCCAGATTTTTAATTCTTGTTTTACAGACACTGAGCATTGGCCTTAAAGATGCGGGCCAGTGTGGGTTAGTGTGGGTTAGTGCAGGCCAATGTGGGTTAGTACGGGCTGGTTTGGGTTAGTATGGTTACCCTGTCTTTGTTTACGGTAGGCACCAACGCTGTGCTTGTCCAGTTTGGTTGATTGGGTAAAATGCTGGGCCTTATGATATATGTGCACCCCCATCTTGGTTGTATATATCTCCAGGAATCATATCTCCAGAACTAGCACTGATGTTGTAGTTCTGGTTCTGTCTAAGTGTCTGCATCAGGACTTCCATAGCCTAACCAATGGTGTGCATGTGTGTGTGTAGATGCCAGGACAGACATTCTGAACAATGAGAAGAAAACAGCGCTGGAGATGGCTACTAATGCCCAGTGTGCGTCTCTACTGAAAAGAAAGCAGGGAAGTGGTAAGTCTCAAATGCTGAGTACCCCTAAACACTAACCCTAACCCCTAACTCTGCTGGAAAAGGAGGCAAGTAAATGCTGAACATCTAATGTCCACTTTGAGATCTCTGAGTACTAGTTGTAACTTTTGGCTCTAATTCTAATCCCACTTCAGAAATAGCTGTACACTGTAACGCAGAGACGTACATGATAACTGTTTGTGCATGTGTCTGTGTGATTCCAGTGATAACACGCACACACAGTAATGCTGAGGAGTATTTGGATGATGAAGACTCTGACTGAATGATGAAGAGGAGAGTTTAGAACATTCCAGAAAAAATACTATCCATGCACGTGATTGAGACTGTTTAACTGATTGAAAGTCATGGATGGTAACTGCCTGCTTTGTGTAAATGTCTTAAGCCTTATAAACGTAATTGCTGCAGGGGTTGTGTGAAGAGGCAGAGTTGCTTATGATGGAGTCCTAGCAGAGCACATGTCTCTGGTTAAATGCTGCAGCTTCAAAGTGTGGGCGACAGATTTTTCTGTGAAATCTCATTGGTGTCGCACAGATCATAAGACTTGCCTTAACGATACCAGCACTGATGGGGGAGTTTCTGAGACATCTTTCTACTCTGTCATTTTTACCCAGAACCAAACATTCATATAGTGAATGAATCTTCCATGAACTTAAATTGCATTGACTGGGGGCAAAATGTTAGGGTGGGCAGAACCAGCTGGTGCCCCCTCTGGTGGGTGGGTGTGTGTGGGTGATTATTTTGTACTTCTTGAAAGGCTTCTTTGTTACATGTTTGGTTAGGTTCAAAACAGACTATGCAAATAAAATTCAATGAAGTGACGATGTTTTCAGTGTTATTATTTTTTGCTCCATGCATCTGTAGGCACCATGCCAACACCACCAGCTTCAGCAGAATAAAAGGGTCCACGAAGTCCATAGAAGTCCACGCACACTGCAGCTTGGCTGAAATATGACAAAAAAAAAATGGAGGGTGAACCACCACATAGAAATTAAATGCCTGTAGTACCCAAAATGTCCATGGGGGGACGATAAATAAATACATTTGAATGGGAAACAGAACACTGTCTGGTATGATGTAACTATTATACCACTATTCAGTCAGTATATTAACTCAGTATTGGCTAGAAGCAAGACCACCTCAAGAACAGCTCTAAGATATACTCTTGCAGTCCCTTGTTTGAAGATCTTCACTTCCACTTTGCATACTTTGCTGTCCTTATTGAGCACAGTTTTCACAATTTGCCTCCTAACATGCAGGCGATTTCATCTTTTGAACTCACTCAGTCACGAAGTTCGAACGTCACTTTTCTTACAACAGTGCCGTCCTTTACAAGTGACTCAGCATGCAGAGTGAGAGTAGAACTTCGCAATATGAGTAAGAGTAGCAATGCCTCCCACAAGAGATTTCCATGTAGAAAAGCGTTTGAACAGGTCTGACCCTAGATATCTTTCTGCCACCTTTGTGGCATAAGTAATCGTCTGTGGTCAAACCTCATTATCCATTTCCGGTTCAATAAGCTCAAAGCATCTTGCACTAAACTCTTCTCCTGTGTCTGTGTGTCTTAGGAAAGATGGTCCAGACAGCCAATTGGTGTGCTGTAGCAGTGCTGCTGGAATAGGTCTGGTTCCATCTACTGGGTTTTGTTCCGTACTCACATAATGCCACTGATCTGGTTGAGTACACTTCCTGATGCATATAACTCTATTTGACACATATATGTAGAATCTACGAGATATGTTTCTGATGTAACCGAGTACCACTCTGCTGTCAGTAAAGAACTTAACTGCACGCAGGTCAACATCCATCTCTTTAGCAATCAACTCTCCCAATTCCACGGTTAAGACAGCAGTGCACAACTCTAAACGTAGGACCGTGTGAGCAGGGCGAGATGCCAACTTACATTTGCCAAAGTTAAAGCCAACATGACTTTGCCCACAATTGTCTACAACTCTAAGATAAGCTACAGTTGCTATGGCCATCATAGAGGCGTCTGAAAAAATGTGTATCTCTCTTTTCTGAGTGAGTGATGGTGACACCTGTACATATGGCCTGTGGATGCGGAGTTGCTCAAGATCAGTTCATGTCTTCCACTGTGTCTCTGTGTGTTGGAAGGGGAGCATCCCAATCACACTGCTCTGAAGAAAGTTCTCGGACTAATGCTTTCCCCTGCATGGTTACGGGATCAGCAAATCCGGGGGGATCGTACAGGCTATTGACAGTGGACAGAATGCTTCTGCGAGTGAATGACGGTTTTACCTTTCAAGTTTCACGTAATGCCAGTTTCTACATCCCAACTCACCACTAGACTTCACTGGAGAGGCAGAGGATCTACTCCTAATTCTAGGTCTTTTAAGTCTTTTGCTCTGTCTTCAGTAGGGAAAGGTTCCATGACTTGATGACAGTTAGATGCTATCTTATGTAATTTCAGATTACATTCTGCAAGCATTTCCCTCGTTTCTCTCAAGAGACTAACTGCTTACAGATGTCAGTTCATCATCAACATTAAAGTTTCTCACGACAAACTGCTTGACATCTACTCCAAGCTCTCGTTCACCTTGCTCACGTCTTACGTCTTAAGCCACAGATGGCTACTGCTGGAGACGGGCTGTTACCAAACGCATGCACTTTCATTCTGATTTCTGTTATTTCTGACAGTGTAATGACAGTGGTACCACCCAGTGGTTCTCATCATCTATGTACATCTCTTTATCAATGAGAAAGATCCTATCTTCAACTGACAGTGCAGGCATGTCATTGTCAGTGCTTCTTATGAACACAGTGTCTCCCAGTTTTTCAGGATGACGGCTTACTTGGGGCGGCTGTGAGGGACCACACAGTTTCTTTTACCTGAATGTTATTTCTGCAGGGAATGGATGAGCTGAGCTGAGAAAGGGTGAGCATCCAATCTGTAAGATGTTGGTTTTGAAGATACTGACATTGCTGGGTTTGTGGGCTCCTCCCAGACAAACTTCTCCAACAATGACCCAGCCCAAGTCTAACCGCTGCACATATGGAGCTAAGGTGCTAACTGCTGCACGTGATGGGGGCCCGTTGCACTGCTCATGTACTTTATGCCAACTTAGAATGTTCCTTCCTAGCAGGAGGAGAATAGGAGAACTGGGATCGATTTCTGGGATTTTGTCTGCTATGGAGCTAATGTGAGAGTAGTACTGTGCGACCTCTGGTGTCGGGATCTCAGATCTGTCATCTGGCAGCCTGTCACATTCAATTAGAGTTGGAAGCATTACCTGAGTTTTCCCATTGATTGATGCAATTGTTAAATTGCTTGCTCTGCATCCTGTAACCTCCACGGTGCCCGTGGAGAACTCAGGTTTTGCCAGCGACCAGTTACTCTGGTCATCCAAGACTGCATACATCCTCTCAGCTTTCTCAGGATGACTGGAAGGATATACATTTACTAGACAGATTTTGGAACAGGATCTAAGTCTGAGGGACTCACCACAAATCTCTTGTGAACTTTGCTGTGACTGGAGGTGGTGCAGTGTCTTCTATAATGAATCTATGAATATATCGTGAATCTATATAATGAATCTATATAATATATACATTTAAATTATTGAATTACTTAAATTAACTTTTTGATGATCAAATTTACTGAGATGTACATACATACACACACATACATAAATACATACACACATACATACACACATGTGCATACATTCATTCATTGGGTGTGGCCTAAACGAGAAGAAATCCAATGTAGAGACATGATTAACAGGAGGAGGAGGAGCCAAAAGTGACGGATCTGAAATACTATTTTATTTCATAAATAAATTCATGTCATATTTTAGATGGCAAAATTGAATGGCTTTCTGAATGCCTAAAAACTAAGTCACATATCTACAAACCACCCAACCTATCAAGAAAAAACAGCACAAACAAACATGAGATGTAAAACAAAGCCTGGAGGCTGTATGAGGAAGGAGGAAAAATGAGCTCTGAAACACAAGCTCTGAAACATGAACTATAAAACATGAGCTCTGAAACACGAGCTATGAAACACAAGCTATGAAACACGAGCTATGAAACATGAGCTATGAAACATGAGCTCCGAAACATGAGCTCCGAAACACGAGCTATGAACTATGAGCTATGAAATATGAGCTCTGAAACATGAACTATGAAACATGAGCTGTCTTTCTTCTAGCTGAAAACATGAACCAAATGATGCTACATACAGCTTATACATGGTGTAGACCTTCATCGCTCATCAAGAAAAATAAATCAACCCTTTAATGAAAACTGTTCAGACTTACATACAGCAAGAATTCAGTTCTAAATCCTGTAAAAAAAAACTATTAAGACACACTCACTGGCCACTTTATTAGGTATACCTTGCTAGTACCGGGTTGGACACCCTTTTGCCTTCAGAACAGTCTTAGTCCTTTGTGGCTTAGATTCAACAAGGTAATGGAAACATTCCTCAGAGACTCTGGTCCATATTGACATGACACCATCACACAGTTGCTGCAGATTTGTCGGATGCACATGATGTGAATCTCCCATTCCACTACATCTCAAAGATCTGGTGACTGTGGGGGCCATTCGAGTACAGTGAACTCATTGTTGTGTTCCAGAAACCAGTCTGAGATGATTCACGCTTTATGACATGGTGCGTTATCCTGCTGGAAGTAGCCATCAGAAGATGGATACACTGTGGTCATAAAGGGATGGACATGGTCAGCAACAATACTCAGGAAGGCTGTGGCATGACACGATGCTCAGCTGGTACTAATGGGTCAAAAGTGTGCCAGGAAAATATCCCCCACAGCATTGCACCACCACCAGTCTGAAACGTTGATACAAGGCAGGATGGATCCATGCTTTCATGTTGTTGATGCCAAATTCTGACCCTACCATCCGAATGTTGCAGCAGAAATCGAGACTCAGCAGACTAGGCAACGTTTTTCTGGTCTTCTATTGTCTGACAGGAGTGGCACCCGGTGTGGTCTTCTGCTGCTGTAGCCCATCCGCCTCAAGGTTCAACATGTTGTGGATTCATGCACTCTTCTGCATGCCTCAGTTGTAACGACTGTCAGTTACTGTTGCTGTTCTATCAACTCGTACCAGTCTGGCCATTCTTCTCCGACCTCTGGCATCAACAAGGCATTTGCACCCACAGAACTGCCGCTCACTGGATATTTTCTCTTTTTCGGACCATTCTCTGTAAACCCTAGAGATGGTTGTGCGTGAACCTTTCTTGCCCATTCTCATGTTTGGTTTGAACCGCAGCAGATCATCTTGGCCATGTCTACATGCCTAAATGCATTGAGTTGCTGCCATGTGATTGGCTGATTCAACATTTGCGCTAATGAGCAGTTGGACAGGTGTACCTAATAAAGTGGCCGGTGAGTGTACATACAGCTGCCTTTCAAGAAACAAAAGCTGAAGTTATTAAGAGATTAGTTGTTTTGGTGCGAGTTGATACAGGGTAGGTTGACGTGTGTGAAGACAGTTTGTCATTACAGGGTGAATTGTAATTGGTGGTTAGCACCTTTGTCTCTCAGCACTGGGGTCTTGGGTTCAAGTCCATATCAGAGTTGGAATTTCCAAGTTCTACCAGTTTGCTTGGGTTTCCAATGGTTTCCTTCCATAGTCTAAAATCATGCTCAGTTGGTATGTTTCTGTTTATTCCAACATATTCTTGGTGAGTCACGGGTGATATTCTAATTTTGGCAGACAAGAAATAATCACATTATTGAACTGGTGACTTTCACATGTTGAGACAATAATTATTCATAAATTAATTACAAATTAATTTCCCTGTTAATCAGGTGTTGAATCGTTCTCTTTATTTGGTGTATGCTCTGAATTGCTTTTGGTTGGTTAAGGTGTTGCCTTTACTTGTCTTTAGTTGCAGGTGTTAATTTGTTTTTAGTTAGTGCGGGTGTGAGGGTTGTGGTTAGTTGGCACAGGTGTTGAGTTATAGAAAATAAATGGTGCAGGTGTTGAGTTGTTTTTAGTTGGTGCAGGTGTTGATATTCTTGCCATCGGCTGCATCCTCCACTAAAGCCACATGGTAGTCAGTGGACAGCGTGACATGGGAAATGCAGCCTACTAATCCCCCCAGAAACCTTCTGCTGGTGTGCAGAGCAATCTCCTTCATCCCTCCTGGAGAAACATCACCATCACATTCATCATCATCATCATCATCCATATCACCAGAAAACATGTTCCTGTATTTGTTCCATACCAACATAAAGGTCCCCACTGATGTTGAGCTGTCTCATTTTTCCTGCTGATCTGCCTGTTGTGGAACCATAATCATCCACCGTCAGCTTGCCAAACTGGCCTTCCCTGTGAGGAGAGCAAAACGTTTTTTCTGCCTTGGACACCCTCTCAACACACCAAATATCCACATATAACTATAGTGACACTGAGAAAACCCTCCCACGGTGTGGTACCGTACAACAGGCTCCACCCACAGTGAGGGAGGTACAATATAACAGGCTCTAAGCCACTCAGAAGTCAGACATGGAAAGTAGGAAGTAGGAAGTGGGTGGGGCTTCCTACCTGACTGCTTTCACTCTGTGCCACTTTCCATCACTGAAGGTTCCATTAACCTCCACAATAGCAGCCCCACTGCCCAGGTTATAACTGCACACAAAGATCACCAACAAACCTGTGTGTGTTATAACTGCACACAGAGATCACCAACAAACCTGTGTGTGTTATAACTGCACACAGAGATCACCAACAAACCTGTGTGTGTTATAACTGCACACAGAGATCACCAACAAACCTGTGTGTGTTATAACTGCACACAGAGATCACCAACAAACCTGTGTGTGTTATAATTGCACACAGAGATCACCAACAAACCTGTGTGTGTTATAACTGCACACAGAGATCACCAACAAACCTGTGTGTTATAACTGCACACAGAGATCACCAACAAACCTGTGTGTGTTATAACTGCACACAGAGATCACCAACAAACCTGTGTGTGTTATAACTGCACACAGAGATCACCAACAAACCTGTGTGTGTTATAACTGCACACAGAGATCACCAACAAACCTGTGTGTGTTATAACTGCACACAGAGATCACCAACAAACCTGTGTGTGTTATAACTGCACACAGAGATCACCAACAAACCTGTGTGTGTTATAATTGCACACAGAGATCACCAACAAACCTGTGTGTGTTATAACTGCACACAGAGATCACCAACAAACCTGTGTGTTATAACTGCACACAGAGATCACCAACAAACCTGTGTGTGTTATAACTGCACACAGAGATCACCAACAAACCTGTGTGTGTTATAACTGCACACAGAGATCACCAACAAACCTGTGTGTGTTATAACTGCACACAGAGATCACCAACAAACCTGTGTGTGTTATAACTGCACACAGAGATCACCAACAACCCTGTGTGTTATAACTGCACACAGAGATCACCAACAAACCTGTGTGTGTTATAACTGCACACAGAGATCACCAACAAACCTGTGTGTTATAACTGCACACAGAGATCACCAACAAACCTGTGTGTCTTATAACTGCACACAGATATCACCAACAAACCTGTGTGTCTTATAACTGCACACAGAGATCACCAACAAACCTGAGTGTCATAACTGCACACAGAGATCACCAACAATCCTGTTTGTGTTATAACTGCACACAGAGATAATCAACAATCAATCAATCAATCAATTTTTATATATATAGCACTTTTTACAACAGTTGATGTGACAAAGCAGCTTTACAAGTGTCCGAGTCCAAGCCCCCAGTGAGCAAGCCAAGGGCGACAACAAACCTCTGTGTTATAACTGCACACAGAGATCACCCTCAAACCTGTGAGTGTTATAACTGCATAGATATCATCATCAAACCTGTGTGTTATAACTGCACATAGACATCACCCTCAAACCTGTGTTATAAATGCACACAGAGATTACCCTCGTGTTATAATTGCACAGAGATCACCCTCAAACCTGTGTGTGTGTTATAACTGCACACAGAGGTCACCCACAAACCTGTGTGTTATAACTGTACATAGAACTCACCCTCAAACCTGTGTGTGGGTGTGTGTGTTTGATTGTGCATGTAGAGGAGTTTTACGTCTGTGTGCATTGGGTATAATTGTGTTTGTTTGTGTATGTATGTGTATTGTAACTCTACAGAAAGATCACCCTCAAACCCTCAGACCTGTGTGTGTATTTGTGTGTATGTATATGAATGTTTTGAACATCACCTGAAAATGAGAGCTCCGTTCTGTAGTCCCAGAGACAGGTAGTCACTATTAACTCTTGCTGGGCTTTCTCCCCGCCATAGCAACATCCCATCTTTAGATGTGCTCTTAAAACGTATAAACAGGTTTGTCCTTGAACCAGACACCCTGCAGACACAGTTACACACACAAAAACATGTACACACACACACATACACACATGCATGCACATATACGTACACGTACACAGACACACACACACACACACACACACACACACACACACACACACACACACAGACAATTTAATAAATTAATAAAATACGTATTTTTGTAATTAAAATAATGTCTCATTAAAATTGTTATAACCGAACTGGCTTCTAATAAAAATTGAATTTTATAAATGTAGTATTTTTTTCTAAATATTTACATTATATTATATCAAGGCTGTTTCAGTCAGTACATAGTCAAACATTTATTTACCTTTTGAGTATATGTGGCTTGTCAAAGATTAGATAACTCCGCCCAGTAAACTGGGGTATTTCAATAGCCTCAGTCACAGCTGACAGAGAAAAGAAAAGGTGTGAGGAATATAAAAATCCACTAGGTGACAGCATGTAATGAGAAAAACCAATTCCATGTGCAGAAAATGGAAACTAGACAGAAAAGCTGATTCCAGTGAGACAGATGTGTGTGTGTCCAGGTCAGAGGCGGATCTACGGGCGGGCCTGGGTGGGCCAGGCCCAAAGTCAAATGTCAAATTTATTTATATAGCACTTTTCACAACACACGTTGTCACAAAGCAGCTTTACAATTGTATGGGTCCAGATCCCTAATGAGCAAGCCAAAGGCGACAGTGGCGAGGAAAAACTCCCTGATTGGCAGCTGGGCCCACCTAATCACAAGCTCATAATACAGTTTTCCGTATGAAAATTAATGAAAATAAACTATAATTGCTGCAGGATGGCGCCTAGCGCACGAGTCATTTAATGACCCCCCCCCCCCCCCCCCCCCGTCAGCAACTATCGTTCGTGCTTGCCCACCCCAATTACACTTTGGCCCGTCCAAAAACTGCCGGCTGCATCCGCCACTGGTCCAGGTACTTACAGTGAAACAGATGTGTGTGTGTGTGTGTGTGTGTGCATGTGTCCAGGTACTTACAGTGAAACAGATGTGTGTGTGTGTGTGTGTGTGTGTGTGCATGTGTCCAGGTACTTACAGTGAGACAGATGTGTGTGTGTGTGTGTGTGTGTGTGTGTGCATGTGTCCAGGTACTTACAGTGAGACAGGTGTGTGTGTGTGTGTGTGTGTGTGTGTGTGTGTGTCCAGGTACTTACAATGAGACAGATGTGTGTGTGTGTGTCCAGGTACTTACAGTGACACAGATGTGAGTGTGTGTCCAGGTACTTACAATGAGACAGATGTGTGTTTGTCCAGATACTTACAGTGAGACAGATGTGTGTGTGTGTGTGTGTGTGTGTGTGTGTGTGTGTGTAGGTACTTACAGTAAGACAGAAGTGTGTGTGTCCAGGTACGTACTGTAAGACAGATGTGTGTGTGTATCCAGGTACTTATAGCAAGACAGTAATGCAAGTGTGTCTAGGTACTTACAGTGAGACAGTAATGTGAGTGTGTCTAGGTACATACAGTGAGACAGTAATGTGAGTGTGTCTAGGTACTCACAGTGAGACAGTAATGTGAGTGTGTCTAGGTACATACAGTGAGACAGTAATGTGAGTGTGTCTAGGTACTTACAGTGAGACAGTAATGTGAGTGTGTCTAGGAACATACAGTGAGACAGTAATGCAAGTGTCTAGGTACATACAGTGAGATAATAATGTGAGTGTGTCTAGGTACTTACAGTGAGACAGTAATGTGAGTGTGTCTAGGAACATACAGTGAGACAGTAATGCAAGTGTCTAGGTACATACAGTGAGATAATAATGTGAGTGTGTCTAGGTACATACAGTGAGACAGTAATGTGAGTGTGTCTAGGTACATACAGTGAGACAGTAATGTGAGTGTGTCTAGGTACTTACAGTGAGACAGTAATGTGAGTGGGTCTAGGTACATACAGTGAGACAGTAATGTGAGTGTGTCTAGGTACATACAGTGAGACAATAATGTGAGTGTGTCTAGGTACATACAGTGAGACAGTAATGTGAGTGTGTCTAGGTACATACAGTGAGACAGTAATGTGAGTGTGTCTAGGTACTTACTGTTTAAGCAATAATTTCCACACTCTAGACAGAAAAGACAAACAAGAAGCTATAAACAGGCCTAGCAGTTTCCACAGGGCAGTTAGGTCTGTATTAACAGAGACATCTGACACTATTAATTCAACACTATATTCAAATGCAGTTAGTACATGAATTCAAAATACAAAATGAACAGATTGTACTCAAATTAAGGAAAAAAAATATATAATAAAAATTAAATATAAAAAGTTATTGTGTGTGTGACTGTATGTATATGTGATTGTGTATGTGTGTTTGTCTGTCTGTATTATTGTGTGTGACTGTGTATGACTGTGTGTGAGACTGTGTTTTAGGGTGTGTGCATGTAGAGGAGTTTTACGTCTGTGTGCATCGGGAATAATTGTGCTTGTTTGTGTGTGTATGTGTATTGTAACTCCATAGAGAGATCACCCTCAAACCCTCAGACCTGTGTGTGTGTGTGTGTGTGTTTGTGTGTATGTACTGTATATGAATGTTTTGAACATCACCTGAAAATAAGAGCTGTGTGTGAAATTGTGTTTGGTGTGCCTGTGTGTATAATTCTGTTTTGGGTGTATGTGTGTGTGTAATTCTGTTTTGGGTGTGTCTATGTCTCACCTTTTTGACAGTGTCTGCCATCGAATCCCAGGATGCAGTCACAGTCGTAGTCGTCTTTCAGGGGACGGCAAGTTCCTCCATTAGCACATGGGTTCTCCACACATGGGTGGAGTGCATTCTGAACATTCACCCCCAAGGCCTGGCCTGTCGTCATGGCAACAGCATTGTCATTCAGTGTGATCTGCTGGGAACAGGGGGTGCATTCTGAGGTGTGGCGAACAACACAAGGCCTGATGACACTGTCCTGTATGTGTGTGTATACAGTGTGTGCATAATTATTAGGCAAGTTGTCTTTGAGAGGATTCTGTTTATTATTGAATAACTATGTTCTCAATTAACCCAAAAGACTCATAAATATCAAAGCTTAATATTATTGGAAGTTGGAGTGGGTTCTTTTAGATTTGGCCATCCTAGGAGGATGTGTTTATGCAGGTAACCATTACTGTGCAGAATTATTAGAAAACTTAATAAAAACCAAATATATACCCTTCTCACTTGTTTATTTTCACCAGGTAAACCAATATAACAAAATTTAGAAGTAAACATTTCTGACATTCAAAAACAAAACCAAAAACAAATCAGTGACTAATATAGCCACCTTTCTTTAAGATAATAATAATAATAATAATATGTTTATTTTATATAGCGCCTTTCTCAAACCCAAGGTCGCTGTACACAAATGAAAGGGGAAAAATACAGGGCTTAGAAAGAGCGGAAATATTGAAAAAAGAGGAAAGTCTTGAGTTGAGTTTTGAAAGTAGAGAGAGAGTCAGAGGAGCGAATAGAGGGAGGTAACGAATTCCAGAGGGTGGGGGCAGCAACACTGAATGATCTGCCACCCATAGTAGAGAGTCTGTGTCGTGGGACGGAGAGCAAACCTAGGTTAGAGGACTTGAGCTGACGTGATGAGGTATGAAGGTGGAGAAGGTTGGAGAGATAGAAGGGTGCAAGACCATGCAGAGATTTGAATGTTAGGAGTAGGATTTTATAGTGGATGCGTTCAGAGATAGGAAGCCAGTGTAACTGATGGAGGATAGGAGTGATGTGTGCAAATTTCTTTGTGGACATTAGAACTCTGGCTGCAGAATTTTGTATCTGTTGTAGGGGGCGAAGTGATTTAGCAGGTAGACCATAAAGCAGGGAGTTACAGTAATCTAGTCTGGAAGTAATGAATGCATGTACCAGGGTCTCGGCATCTTTTAGTGAAAGTAAGGGGCGGAGCCTGGCAATTTTGCGGAGATGGAAAAAAGCAGATTTACGGATAGAGTTTATGTGTGGGATGAAAGTGAGGGAGGAGTCGAATGAAACGCCTAGGTTACGCACAACAGAAGACTGGGCAATCTGGATATTATCAACAGATAGACTACAGTTGGAGAGGGCAGAGATGGCTGACTTGGTGCCGATGATCATGAACTCAGTTTTAGTAGGATTTAGTTTGAGGAAGTTATTGTTTAACCAGTGAGTTATCTCCTGGATGCAGGTCAGCAGTGTGGTAGGAGGGAAAGAGTCAGAAGGGTGGAGATCCAGATACAGCTGTGTGTCATCCGCATAAAAGTGATAGTTGATGTTGAAGGAGTGAATAATGTTACCAAGAGGAAGTAAGTATGTAATGAATAGTAGGGGACCAAGAACGGAACCCTGTGGTACTCCCTGGGTGACTGGGACAGAAATGGATTTGTGCTTTCCTATACTGACAAACTGAGATCTGTTAGTAAGGTAGGATGAAAACCAAGAAAGCACAGTGCCAGACAGACCAAAACTGGAGAGACGTGAGAGGAGTATTTTGTGATTGACTGTATCAAAAGCAGCAGTTAAATCAAGGAGAAGAATGACAGATGCACGCCCAGAGTCAGAGGACAGGAGCAGGTTATTCAAAACACAGAGAAGAGCAGTCTCAGTGCTGTGTAAGGGACGAAATCCAGACTGGAATGCTTCAAAGAGATTGTTGGTGGTGAGAAAAGCCTGTAACTGTATGGCGACAGCTCTCTCAAGAACTTTAGAAATAAAAGGTAGATTGGAAATCGGTCTGTAGGATTGTACGTCAGAACTATCAAGAGAAGGTTTTTTAATAACAGGAGTAATGGCAGCCGTTTTAACCCTTATATGGTCCAAGGGTCTGTGGGACCCATTTTGAAAAAATCAGCTTAAAAAAATTCTACAATTTTTTTTTTTTCAAACTGAGATTCATTGGTCCTTGGCTCATTTTCCGTGAGCAACATAAGTCAGAAAATATTTTCAATGACCACCCCCCCGTACCCCCCCCTTCACATTTGTATTACATACAGGGTCCAGGGTCCACTGGGCCCTGGGCTAGTCAAAGTGGGCAATCAACATTGGGTTGGGTAGTTGATAGTCGTCTGTATGACTTTAAAGGATATACAAACAAAGGACAGAGGTGTTTGGCATGCAAGGGTGGGCAACCATCAACACTTTTGATGGTTGTCACATCAGGGGTTGATTGCATATTGTCAGACAGTGGACGAAGAATCTCTATAGAGACAAAGGGGTGAGATCTGAAAGAAGCATCTTTTCTCTCAGCCCTCATTATCCCTCCCTCCTCTCTGGACCTGTATGTGTGTGTATGTATGTGTGTGTATGTGTGTGTGTGTGTGTGTGTATGTGTGTGTTTGTGTGTGTTTCACCCAATCATGGGGACATGATGCTAAAAATGCTAAAAATGCTATAAAAGATGGCAAAGCGATTCTCAGTTCAGACTGCCTTCCAGCTGATATTGGAAGAGACAGAGGATTTTGATGATGATTCAGAAGAGGAAATTTCAGGATCACATTTCTGAAATATCAGAGTCTGATACTGATAATGAAAAGGAGGATGAGCAGCAGCCAGCTCCGTTAGCACCAGCCCGTGAGCAGCTAGCCATAGGACCAGCCTGTCAGCCAGCATGATTTATGATTGATTTCCTTATTGTGTTACATTTTAATAAAAAAGTAACTAATAAATAAATAAGAGAGCAAACTAATTTAACATATGTATTGTTTATTTTACTTGCAATTGGGCTGAATCTGCTGATTATTTTAACAAAAATTGCAATGGGTCCCCCACACCCAGCTGGACCCCAAGAATGTAGACCACGCCTGGATCTCATCATTAAGAGAACAGGGAACATAACCAGTGGAGAGAGAGAGATTAATGATATGTGTTATAGGAGTACTTATGTCCGAGAGACAGAGCTTTAGGAGTGAAGTTGGGGCGGGGTCAAGTTGACTGGATGAGGATTTGGACTTAGAAATTATTTCGGCAGTGTTGCTGACAGAAACCGGAGAGAAATCAGAAAACAGAGTGTTAATAGGACTGGGAGGAGAGAAAGAGAAGTCAGGGGAGGGTGAACTAGGAAAACCTTTGTTTATGGAAGTAATTTTATCTTGGAAATGGTTGAGAAAAGAAGTACGGATTTCAGGAGAGGATGAGACTGTGTGAGTAGGAGGGCAAGAAATTTTGTTGACAATAGAGAAGAGATGTTTAGGGTCATGTCTGGAGCCATGTATAAGGTTGGAGTAGTACAGAGAACGGGCAGATTGTAGTGCAGATTTGTAGGTGAGCATATGTTCAGCAAAGGCCATAGCATGAACTTGAAGACCTGTTTTTTTATAGAGACGCTCAAGGCGCCTGCCGATCGATTTCAGTGTGTGTAGTTCAGGGGTGAACCAGGGAGAGGTGTGCGTGGATGGTACAGTCCTCGTCTTAAGTGGAGCGAGTGTATTGAGGATGGCAGAGACGGAATCATTATACAAAGAGACAGCATCCTCAACGTTAGATATGTTACAAATCGAAGGGAATAAAGAAGATTTGAGATGTTTGGAGAAGGCGAGAGTATCAACAGCAGAAAGATTACGAAAGGATATTGTCATTTTAGAGGGGGTCTTAGGTATAGGCAGGCAGAGGCCAGCAGTGATAACTTTGTGGTCAGATATACCCAAGCCAGTACCAGAGATGTTATTAACAGTACATCCAACAGAACAAATTAAATCAAGAATATGGCCCTGATTATGCGTGGGAAAATCTACATGCTGACTTAAATCAAAACATTTGAGCAGAGATAAAAATTCAGTAGATAAAGGTGAAACAGTGTCCATATGGATATTAAAGTCTCCGAGTAGGACCAGAGATGGAGACTTGGAACTAGCGATGGTAAGGAGTTCACCAAGTTCAGATAAAAAGTCAGCAGTGGACAGTTTAGGTGGGCGATATATCAACAGTAAAATCACAGTGGACAAGCCAGACACCTTTAAAGCCATATATTCCAACGCAAAGACTTCATGTAGTTTAAGCAGAGTTAGTCTCACCTTCTTGTTGAAAATGACAGCTAACCCGCCACCTCTACCTGTTAGTCTAGGCGAACAAAAGTATGTAAATCCAGGAGGAGAAGCTTCATTTAGGAGCATAAAGTCCCCCTGTGTCTGCCAAGTCTCCGTGAGAAACAGCATATCCAGTTGCTTATGTTCAATTAAGTCGTTTAGTAGAGTAGCTTTGTTTGTGAGCGAACGGCAGTTAAATAAAGCTAGATTAAACAGACCAGATGAATCGGAGGATTGGGATGAGATAGTAGCTTGTGGGACAGGGCGCAAAACGTTAGTGTCGACTCCACGGCTGTGTTTATATTTCCTGTAGCCACGGCCATTTGTCCAAACAGCTGGGATACAGGCTGATAGCTGGAGCAGCCTAGGTCGAGTTTTACTTGATCGGTGTATGTAGCGCGGTCGGCGATTAAGTCCGACAGAGCGGCAGTAGTTGTATATGTCCGAGTCCAGACGGTAATGCGAGCGGAGAGAGCGCAGATCGTCGGAAGTGTACACAATCCTACAATCTTGCCCATCCGTCCCATGGAAAGCTGAGACTACATCCCCAGATCCAATAAGGCAGACGACTAAGAGCACACCTTGACACTCAAAAGCCTTCCATCCATAGATTCTGTCAGGTACTTGATCTGTTTACGATCAACAGATCAGATCAGCAGCAGCCACCACAGTCTCCCAGACACCGTTCAGAGAGGTGTACTGTTTTACCTCCCTGTAGATCTCACGTTTTATGAGGGACTCTATGGGGTTCAGGTCAGGTGAACAAGGGGTCATTATTTTTTCTTTTTAGACATTTACTGGCCAGCCACGCTGTGGAGTATTTGGATGTATGTGATGGAGCATTGTGCTGCATTAAAATTATGTTTTTCTTGAACGATACTGACTTCTTCCTGTACCACTGCTTGAAGGTGTCTTCCAGAAACTGGCATTAGGTCTGAGAATTGAGCTTCACTCCATCCTCAACCTGAAAAGGTCTCACAAGTTGATGATACCAGCCCATACCAGTACCCCACCTCCACCTTGCTGGCATCTGAGTTGGAGTGGAGCTCTCTGCCCTTTACTGATCCAGCCTTGGGTGTAACGCGGGTTGTACAGACCGGTACACACCACATAAGAAAATAAAGGGAGAATGAACCCAAATGCCGTTAGAAACCAATTGGGGTAAATGCTTATTACTAGGTCTGTGTGCATGAAATGAACACCCATGAACAAACCGAAAGCACAGCAGAAAACCACTCTGCATACATACACAGTAGCAAAGCGAAACTTAAAAAATGACGCGGAAAACTCAACGTGTAAAAATAAAGCACAACCGTAGAACACGGGGGGAAAAACCCAACAGAAAACAACGTGGAATACTCAACATGTGAAAAAGCAAAACTCAACCATAAAGACACGAGAGGAAAAATAATAAAGGCAACAGAAAGAACGCGGAAAAACTCAATGCGTAAAACAAAACTAAGGACGCCGGGGGAAAGTATCCGGCAGCAGGCGAACGCCGCAACAAAACAAAAACCCTTCCCAAAATAAAAGAGTAGCTGACAGGAAGGGATAAGGCTGGAGGAAAACTTGAGATGGGCCAGAAGTGGTGAGGGAGGTAGATACTCGAATAAGTCAAAGTAAAAGGTAGAGAAGAGAGAGAGGACAAGAGAGGGCTAGACAAAGAGAGAGTAAGGTGGCGAGACACCTTAACACTGGAACGCAACTTAGGGAGAAGACAAGAGAGAAGGCTGAGAGCGTGATGGCACGAGACCAAAACGAATCAGCAGTGATCTCTTTCACCAATCTTCCTTAACACTAGAGCTCCTAGAGAAGCGAAAAATTTCACAGGGCTTGGTAGGGTCCATGTAGCCCACTCCCCTGCTGTGAAGGGATTAACGCCCATTGTCTTGGTAATGCGGTGGAAGCGGCTCACCCCCAGCTCATATGCCTGCCAAAGCACAAGCTGGCTCACCCCCAAGCTCATATGACCAAAACACCAAACGTGATACTTCACGAAAAAGTTGAAGTTACAAGCAGACTGTATGTTACCGATACTACAACAAACGGCAGAAAATTTGTAGACTCGTGTTTCAAAAGTTACAATTCAGTCGCACGAGACGACAGTTTCTCTAATGAGTCCCGTCAAACAATAAAAATAAATAAAAATGTTTGAATCTTGCTCTTTGTATATTTCATATACTATATAATATTTGTTGTAATCAAACACTTTCTGTTTCCGCGTTTGAATTCGCGTTTGAAAAGCTAAGAAATTATATGGCGCAATTAGCTTGATGCTAATGTTATATAGGAAATCCCATATCATTGCTAGCGAAAATTAGCATGGTCGCGTTGCATCACTGCATCACTGATAAATGTTGTGATCTAAACAGCAGGCTGGAAAAGGAGAGGAAAAGACAGGAAAACAAATTCATGTGCTCTCTATCTATCTATCTATCTATCTATCTATCTATCTATCTATCTATCTATCTATCTATCTATATTTGTGTTAGAAGCATTTGATAGAAGCATTTGTGTTTCTGCTTGTTTGTGATCTAAACAGCAGGCTTGAATCTTGCTCTTTGTACATTTCTCATACTATCTATCTATCTATCTATCTATCTATCTATCTATCTATCTATCTATCTATCTATATTTGTGTTAGAAGCATTTGATAGAAGCATTTGTGTTTCTGCTTGTTTATGATCTAAACAGCAGGCTTGAATCTTGCTCTTTGTACATTTCTTATACTATCTATCTATCTATATTTGTGTTAGAAGCATTTGATAGAAGCATTTGTGTTTCTGCTTGTTTGTGATCTAAACAGCAGGCTTGAATCTTGCTCTTTGTACATTTCTTATACTATCTATCTATCTATATTTGTGTTAGAAGCATTTGATAGAAGCATTTGTGTTTCTGCTTGTTTGTGATCTAAACAGCAGGCTTGAATCTTGCTCTTTGTACATTTCTTATACTACCTCTCTATCTATCTATCTATCTATCTATCTATCTATCTATCTATCTATCTATCTATCTATCTATCTATCTATCTATATTTGTGTTAGAAGCATTTGATAGAAGCATTTGTGTTTCTGCTTGTTTGTGATCTAAACAGCAGGCTTGAATCTTGCTCTTTGTACATTTCTCATACTATCTATCTATCTATCTATCTATCTATCTATCTATCTATCTATCTATCTATCTATCTATCTATCTATCTATCTATCTATATTTGTGTTAGAAGCATTTGATAGAAGCATTTGTGTTTCTGCTTGTTTGTGATCTGTGATCTGTGATCTCTGTGATCAGAGACTTTCTGGGTGAGGCTGCTGCCTCAGTCTTGCTCTGTGAATTAACATAATAAAGGGTGATGTTTGGCTTTGCTAATTGCTGGCAAGAAGGAGAAGAAGGAGGGGTGATGTCCTCAGAATCCTGAATTCTCAGGAGCTCTAGTGTTAAGAAGCCCTAGAAACGGCTGAAACGGATCACCGCTGATTGAGCCCAGCGAGTCTAGGACTGACTCGGGTGCCTCTTGTGGAGGTAGAAGGCGTGGCATCCGAGGCAGCCCTGACATCGGACCAATCCATCTGGCCCATCAAGAGTCACTCTCATTTCATCACTCCATAAAACCTTAGAAAAATCAATCTTAGGATATTTCTTGGCCCACTCTTGACATTTTATCTTATGTTTCTTCTTCAAAGGTGGTCGTTTTTCAGCCTTCTTTAACTTGGCCTTGTCCCTGAGTATCGCACACTTTGTGCTTTTTGATACTCCAGTAACATTGCAGCTCTGAAATATGGCAAAACTGGTGGCAAATGGCATCTTGGCAGTTTCACGTTTGATTTTCCTCAATTCATGACCAGTTATGTTGCGCTTCTTTCAACACGCTTCTTGCAACCTTGTTGGCTATTTGCCATGAAACGCTTGATTGTTCGGTGATCAGGCTTCAAAAGTTTGGCATCTTCAAGACTGCTGCATCCTTCTACAAGACAATAACAATTTTTGACTTTTCATAATCCATCAAATCTCTATTCTGACCCATTTTGCCAAAGGAAAGGAAGTTGCCTAATACAGTTTTTGACGACTGCTAACGTGCGTTTGTCCAATCTGTAGTCACATTTTCAAAACTCCAAACACAGTGAACACAACATCAGTTTTCAGTGGCTATACTATTAGTTCAATTTATGTTGTTATGGCACAAAATGCAGTCATTTTACATGTTTTTATAATGCATAAATTTTCTATACACACAAGGTTATCCAATAACAAAATTCTGGATCGTTTTTGTCTTATTTACAATTGCTTGTACACAGCATGCCAAAAATGAAAACCTAAGGTTCAAAACCTTAAATATCGTATATCGCAGTGGTTCCCAAACTTTTTCTGCCATGCCCCCCTTTAGTAGATGAGAATATTTTTGCGCCCCCCCCATATTGATTAGGGATGTACCGATTCACGTTTTTCACTTCCGATACTGATTCAGATATCTGAGGCTTAGTATCGGCGATAGAGTAAAACTGTGCTGAATCGACTTAAAACATTTTTTTTAAACACAGACATACTGAATTACAAGTTTATTGAAAACTCTGTACCAGTATAGCACACTTAAACACATACAAAAACATGTAAAAACAACACAACTTGCATTTGTTCAGTCAGTGCAATTATGAATATAACATTGAATGTAAAATAAATAATACCAAAGAACCTGAAACTTACAAAAACAATAGGTTCACAACTTTGGTCAAACATGAAAAAAATAAAATGCAAGAAAGCTTTTAAATGGTTCAAGAATTTTAAATATAATTTAAAATAAATAAGAAGATGAAATAAGAGAAACAGCAATTCATATGCGGCTAGTTTGCAAGCGCAGACATCACGCAGAGCACAAAGCATGTAACGGCCAGAAATATGTGTACTGTCTCTTTAAGGGAGCGAGTTGAGTGCGCGTATGGAATATTGTTGACTCAGACCACTGCTCTTTATTTTATCATTATTTCATTTCTGTAAGTAACGCATTCAATGAGCTTTGGACAACTCACCAGTTCATGTATGAACAGTCAAGTAGTGCTGGAGCCCAGGTTTAATTTGGTCAACCAGCAAATAAACGGACTAAGTGGAATAGCACCAGCGCGAGTATGAGTCAGCGATTCACCTCTCCTCTGTGTGCTTCGCGTTTCACTCGCCTGTTAACTGTCCAGGTTCACTTCTATCCGGGACAGAGTGGATATTTAAGGTTGAACTAACTCCGAAAAGCAAGCAATACAAGCATAGAATTAGACTGAATAGATCTGTTTTTATGGATCGGTCACATTGTCACCGATACCCGATCTAGAATTGTTTCAGATATTAATATCGGAATCGGTGCATCCCTAAATTGACACATGTGCACGTTTTACTTCCAAGCTCCGTGCCCCCCCTGCAATAGCTCCGCGCCCCACCTAGGGGGCGCGCCCCCCACTTTGGGAACCACTGGTATATCGTTCTGCAAAAACAAAGGCAGCTGAAAAGTTATTACTGTTGTACACATTTATGGCACATATAGATCAATGAAATAAAATGAAGTACAGTAATGTACCAGGTCAGAGAGGAGCAAATATAACAATTTGTCCTGCAATCTCAAGTGCTGGTTTGGTCCTTCACAAATGCCAGATTGGTCCCTATAACAGAGACCTCCTTCTTTCGTTTTTGAATGAACTCTACCAACAACTGGTTCCAGAAGCAGAAATGGAACAGGTGAGAGGAAACACGAGGACATTTGTGATGGGACAATGTAGCATTCTGTCATTCTCTTGTCATCACAAACTGGTTTATAGACCATCCAAGAGTGATGTCCCTTTTCCTCCCGCCCATCTCACCTTTCCTCAACCCCACTAAGGAACTTTTTTCAGTCTGGAGGTGGAAGGTGTATGATCATCGGCCCCAATGACCAAATGTCCCTCCTGGATGCAATGGATCCAGGCTGCAGACACATTGCAGCTGAAGACTGCCAGGGGTGAATAAGACATACCAAGCTTTTATATCCCAGGTGCATGGCAAGGGCCAACATCAGATGTGATGTGGATGAAAACATGTGGCCAACTGCTGAAGACCATTTAGATTAGACCTAACAAGACTGTTCAGTTTTGTATTCTGTTTTTCCCCCTTGTGTGGCTTTTTTTGTATATGTGTATTTTTACACATATGGGACCATGGCTAATTATGTTTACAATTACAGTAATTATTTTTTGGGTTAGGCCACAATTTACAGTAATGTCCCTAATACAGTAAAATATACCCTTTACTGCAAAACTGTTACTGACTCCTTTTTTGTCTAATCTACATTCCATATAGTACCTAACAGTAAATATCACTCATTGTGTAGACAGTATGTTGCCAAAAATGCACACATTTGAAAAAAAAAGTCCAAATGAAGCGGATTACAGTAAAAATGAACTGACTAAGAAAACAACAGATGTTACTGTAAAATATCTGTTGTTTGCTGGGAGAGGGTAAAATATTACATGTAATACTGTTTCTGTACTGCCATCAAATGTTAGTTTTTTTTACAGTGGTTGTGCAGTGATTGACTATGTTCATCTCGAAAAGAGAATATGTGCTAGTGTTTGAAAGAATGATTGGATACTGAACCAGATTTGCTGTGTTTTAACAAAGTTGTTTGCATTGTGAAATGCAACACAATATTAACTATTTGGCTATTTGTGTGAGGTCAATGTGTTGCTGTGTTTAAAGTTTTGACAATGTATCACAAGTATTGGGAAATGCACGTTAGCAGTCGTCAAAAACTGTAATTAAGCACACCTTATATAGGGTGTTGATGTCATTAGACCACACCCCTTCTCATTACAGAGATGCACATCACCTGATTTACTTAATTGGTAGTTGGCTTTCAATCCTATACAGCTTGGAGTAGGACAACATATATAAAAAGGATGATGTGATCAAAATACTCATTTGACTAATAATTCTGCACACTGTATCTGTGTGCCTGTGAATGTGTTTGGTGTGTGTGTGGGTGTGCATGTGTGAGTCAGTTTGTATATGTGAGAGTCTGTGTGAATGTGTTTGGTGTGTGGATGTGTGTGTGCATGTGTGTGTGAGTGAATGTGTGTGTGTGTGTGTGTGTGTGTGGGGTGTGTGTAGTGTGTGTGTGTGTGTGTGTGTGTGTGAGTGTAAGGTGTGTGTGTGTGTGTGTGTGTGTACCTTCTGAATAGCCCCACTGAAGGCTCTGATGACTCCAGCGTTGCTCTTAGTGATGTCATAATCAGGAACTCCACCAATATAGAGAGGAGAACTGCACTTAATTTGAGTAAAAGCTCCCTGTTGGATTAACACACACACACACACACACACCACATGCAAGCACATTCTTCTTTTTTGACCATAAAAAGGTCATAATGTGATGTTTTCAAGTACAGAAACAATGGTAAACATGATTACATTTGCAATGTGTAGAGTATTTGACATCCTGAATGATGTAATCTAACCTCTGCTCTGCCCTCTACTGGTGGCTGGTCATCCACTTGCAGGATTCCGTTTTTAGCTGTACGAGACACACGCAGATCATGCCATGTATTCATCCTGACTACTTTTTCACTCCTGCAAAACACATACATACACACACACACACACACACACACACACACACACACACACACACACACACACACACACACACACACACACACACAGGTTGGTACCTATGACAACCTCCTCACACATGCACCCGGGATATTATAGTAAACCCGAGACATTATACCAACACTCCAGTGTAAACTAGGGACATTATACCAACACTCCAGTGTTAAAAAATCCTGTTGAGCAGGAGCACAGACCCAACACACCTGAACCAGGTGACCTGCTCCTGTAAGTGGGGAGTTGTTGACAAAGCTGCTATAAAAACTAAACCACAATAACCATTTAACAGTGTTGACAATGGTAATAACAAACCAACATTGAGGATGAAATGAACTGAATTCATAAATCCGCCCCCAGAGTCAGCATCTGATTGTAATTATGTAGCTAACAGCTAACATAAAGGAAAATGGTGGTTTTGCATGCATCACCTGATGACTGCGACTCCTGATCCACAGTCAAAGCGCACCTCCACGTACCCGCCCACTAGGATAATTGACAGGAAGTCTGTGCTGGCTGCGTCGTAGCTGTAGAGCAGCGTTCCATCTGGACCAGCAGGGTAGAAGGTGACGTCAAACTCCATGAAGGAGAGGTAGGAGTGGGAACCCTGGGGCCAGGGGGCGCTAATGTACGAATACAGGCTCTCATTAAACCGAGGCAGGGACATCACGAAACCTGACACAGAGAGGGTAAGAATCAGAACACTGTGTGTGTGTGTGTGTGTTCAAGTGTTTGTGTATGTATATGTGTCTGTGTTTATATGTATGTGTGTCTGTGAAGGTGTGTATGTGTGTACATGTGTCTGTGAAGGTGTGTGTGTATATATGTATGTGTCTGTGAAGGTGTGTGTGTATATATGTATGTGTCTGTGAAGGTGTGTATGTGTGTATATGTGTCTGTGAAGGTGTGTGTGTGTATATGTATGTGTCTGTGAAGGTGTGTAACGTGTCTCTGAAGGTGTGTGTGTTTATGTATATGTGTGTATATTTATGTGTCTTTATGTGTGTATACATACAGTGTGTGTGTGTGTGTGTGTTACTTACTCTCTTCACAGTGGTCTCCTCTGTAGCCCAGTGGACAGAGGCAGATGTAGCGGTCTGCTCTAGTGGGTAAACACACTCCCCCATGCACACAGGTGATGGCATCACACACACCGTTACTGCACTCTCCTGGTATATCCACCCACAAACATACACACCATACATGTAGCTCATATAGAAAGACTTGGATGATATGTGCATGTGTGTGTTCCTCACCAATGTCCGCTCCATTGAGGGCATTACCACGAGGCCAGGGTCTGAGGTCCGTGGATTTGCTGTTGATCGACAAGCTCTGGACACACCCTTGAAAGCCATGACTGGTCCCCACAGTCCTCACAAGCCTATATGCAGTGGGAGCTCCGCCCACATACAGAGGTGTGCGGAATGTGATCTTAGTGTACTGACCCTGAGAGACACAGCAGGAGTGAATGATGTGAGTACATGTCTGTGTTACTTGGGTACCAATCATGTGAGTGTATTGTACAGGTTTATGCATGTGCATGCAAGCCTGTTACCTGTGACGGTGTTGGTGCATGTGCTGTCCATTGTGAGTGTGTGCTGGTGCATGTTGGTACCTGCGAGTGTGTGCTGGTGCATGTTGGTACCTGTGAGTGTGTGTTGGTGCATGTTGGTACCTGTGAGTGTGTGTTGGTGCACACGTTGGTACCTGTGAGTGTGTGTAGGTGCATATCACTGAGGCCTGCAAGTTGGTGTTTTACAGTGGATATTTAGTGACGCCTGCAGGTTTTTGTTTCTGGGGTGGATATTTACTACAGCCTGTGAGTTGCTGTTTTTCACTGAGATGCAAACTGGTTGCTGTTTGGCAGAAACTACAACCATATCGAAGACAATGGCACTTCTGTTGTGTTTATTGTGCTTTATGGTTATATGGGACCTAAAGACAAGTGGTTGCTCTCGTATGTGTACTACTTCGGTCAAAGTAAGTAATCTATTAGCCACCTGTCATGATTGTACTTATGCCAGTGATATTGTGCAACCTGTACAATCACCAAAAAGTCTGGCAAATGACATGAATGTATCTGCTCTGTGTATAGATTTACCTAAACTTCAAAGCCTTGTAGTTTTGCAAAATTATCTCTCCTCTCAAATGAGATTAGGCTTTGTCTCTAATAAGACAAAGTCCTATTTCTCCTGTAGTTTTATAAAGCAGAGAATATTGATAGTCTTACTGCTACTCCTGTCCGGTGATGTACAACCAAACCCTGGCCCAGAGCTGCAGTGTACTCAGACACCTTCTGATTTTAAATCCATGTCTGGTCTTAAATTACTTCATCTTAATGTTCGCAGCTTGTTACCGAAAATAGACATGGTCAGAATCTGGATTAAATCAACAGATGCAGATATTGTTGTAGTCTCTGAAACCTGGCTGACTAAATCAATTGAAAATGTTCACATTAATATATCAGGCTACAATGTATATCGTACTGATAGGCCAAAAAAAGGAGGTGGTATTGCTATTTATGTTAAATCTAGATTTAATACCTCTGTTGTTTTATCTCAATCCATTTGTAAACAATTGGAATTTTTAGCACTGAATGTGGAGATAAATAGGAATTTCTGTATAACAGTTGCTGGTTGTTATAGGCCTCCATCTGCCCCCACTGAAGCATTGCAAACTTTAAAGCATCTTTTGTCTAAACTAAATTATAGTGAACTACTTTTGGCTGGTGACTTCAACTGGGACTGGCTTAACAAAGTTTCTGATGATTTTAAAAATCTTTGTGACTCTTTTAATCTCACACAGTTAGTGAACCTACCCACTCGACCAAATCCGAAAACCCCAGACAAGTCAACTTTGATTGACCTTATTCTCACTAGTGCTCCTCATAAATTCTCCTCTCTAGGAGTTTTTTGTAACGATTTAAGTGATCATTGTATTGTAGCTATTATCAGAAACACAAAGGTGCCTAAAACTAAACACCGTATAATTTATAAAAGGTATCTTAAACATTTTAATGAACAGGCCTATCATCATGAATTGTCTAATGTTGATTGGAAGAGGTTAAAGTTGATACCAGATGTAGAGTCAGCCTGGGAATTTTTTAGGGAAACTTTTATGGAAATTATAAATAAACATGCACCTTTAAAAGAGATTTAGGGTTAAGGGACGAGAAAATCCATGGTTCTCCTCTGAGCTGGCAGATGCTATCCATGTTCGTAATCAAGCTTGGGCGAAGGCAAGGAAAACTGACTCTCCTATTATTATTATTTATCTCTCAACTGAAAATTTAAATAATCCACAGAAACATTGGAAAGTTATTAAGTCACTTTCTGTAAGTAAAAACATCATGCAGCTGCCTACATATATATATTAAATGGTTCTACTCCTGTCTATGATAAAAGTGAAGTTTTAAATTGTTTTAATAGGCATTTTATAAATTCTAGTTTTCTTTTTGAATCTACTGGACCTGTTTCTGCAAAACCCTGCACACTTCCTCCAGTTTATAGCGGAGATTTGTTTCATCTTGTACCTTTTTCTGTGCAGGATGTTCATAAAGCCCTCAAAACTTTAGATCACAGAAAATCACCAGGCCCTGATTTGATAGCTCCATACTTTTTAAAAATGGCAGCGGACTTTGTAGCTGAGCCTCTTACAATTATTTTTAATTTAACAGTGGAAAATAGTTGTATTCCTTCTGTATGGAAATCAGCTTTTGTCCTCCCATTATTAAAAGGAGGTGACCATGCAATTTTAACAAATTATAGACCAATATCCAACCTATCAGTCCCAGCCAAAATTCTTGAAACTCTTGTTAGCGAGCAAGTAAAGGAATTTTTGCATCAAAATAACATTCTATCAACACATCAATCCGGATTCAGAAAAAAACATAGTACCATCACGACAGCAATGAAGGTGGTAAATGACATTATTGTTGCACTTGATAAAAAACAACATTGTGCTTCTCTATTCATTGATTTGTCAAAAGCATTTAACACTGTTGATCATGATATTTTGAAACTTAGACTGCATCAGTCTGGATTTTCAGAACAGTCAGTAGCTTGGTTCTCAAACTATCTTAGAAATAGGTCTCAATGTGTCAAACATGATGGTTTGTGTTCTGAATTTTTATCCGTTCATAAAGGGGTGCCACAGGGTTCTGTGTTGGGCCCACTTTTATTCATTATTTATATCAATGATATGGGTCTAAATACACCCGATACAACCCTCCATTTTTATGCTGATGACAGTAATTTACAGTTGTGGACCAACTCTTGCTCATGCTGCAAAATCTTTACAGAAAGCCTTTACAACTGTTCAGTACTCACTAAAACATTTGAAACTTGTTCTTAATCCTGATAAAACAAAGCTTATGTTGTTCACCTGCAGAAAAACGCTACCTCAAAAGGTTCCCACAGTGTCCACTATAGAGGGCAGAGAAATGGAGGTGGTTCACACTTATAAATATTTTTGGGTGTCGTAATTGATGACTCACTCTCTTTTAAACCACATATAGAAAATCTTTTGAAGAGGTTGAGGCTAAAATTGGGTTTTTATTTTCGAAATAAGCTTGGTTTTTCTTTTAATGTAAAAAAGCGGCTTGTTCGTGCAACATTTTTATCTGTATTGGATTATGGAGATATTTTGTACATGAATGCTCCTGCTCATTGTCTTCAAAGGATTGATTCTGTTTATCATGCTGCTTTAAGGTTTATCACTAATTGCAAGATGTCCACTCATCACTGTGAATTATACTCTCAAACTGGTTGGTCTGCATTGGCCATTCAGAGGGCGTGTCATTGGTATACTTTTATTTATAAGGCAATACTGAGAATTCTGCCTACGTATCTCTCCACTTTAGTCACTTTGAGAATTGTTCATTCATATTCTGTCCGTTCTCAAGATTATATGTTGCTTTCTGTCCCTTTTGCCCGAACAGACTTGGGTAAAAGGGCTTTTGTCTTCTCTGCACCTCATACATGGAACTTGTTACAGAAAGATTGGAAATTAACTGAGTTAATTTCTTTGAATACTTTTAAATCCATTCTGAGAGTTTTTGAGGCCGATTCCATTACATGTACTTGTTTTTCGTAAGGAATTTGAATAGTTTTGTCTTATGTGTAAAATGCAACTGTGTTATTTGTTTGCTGCCCTTTTGGCCAGGTCTCCCTTGAAAAAGAGATTTTTAATCTCAATGGGATATTTCCTGGTAAAATAAAGTTAAAATAAAAAAATAAAATAAATAAAATATTGGTACCTGTGAGTGTGTGTTGATGCATGTTGGTACCTGTGAGTGTGTGTAGGTGCACACGTTGGTACCTGAGAGTGTGTGTTGTTGCACACGTTGGTACCTGTGAGTGTGTGTTGTTGCACACATTGGTACCTGTGAGTGTGTGTTGTTGCACACGTTGGTACCTGTGAGTGTGCGTCGGTGCATGTTGGTACCTGTGAGTGTGTGTCGGTGCATGTTGGTACCTGTGAGTGTGTGTCGTTGCACATGTTGGTACCTGTGAGTGTGTGTTGGTGCACATGTTGGTACCTGTGAGTGTGTGCTGGTGCATGTTGGTACCTGTGAGTGTGTGTAGGTGCACATGTTGGTACCTGTGAGTGTGTGTTGTTGCACATGTTGGTACCTGTGAGTGTGTGTCGGTGCATGTTGGTACCTGTGAGTGTGTGTCGGTGCATGTTGGTACCTCTGAGTGTGTGTCGGTGCACATGTTGGTACCTGTGAGTGTGTGTCGGTGCACATGTTGGTACCTGTGAGTGTGTGTCGGTGCATGTTGGTACCTGTGAGTGTGTGTCGGTGCACATGTTGGTACCTGTGAGTGTGTGTCGGTGCACATGTTGGTACCTGTGAGTGTGTGCTGGTGCGTGTTGGTACCTGTGAGTGTGTGTCGGTGCACATGTTGGTACCTGTGAGTGTGTGTCGGTGCAAATGTTGGTACCTGTGAGTGTGTGTCGGTGCACATGTTGGTACCTGTGAGTGTGTGCTGGTGCATGTTGGTACCTGTGAGCGTGTGTAGGTGCACATGTTGGTACCTGTGAGTGTGTGTTGGTGCATGTTGGTACCTGTGAGTGTGTGTTGGTGCATGTTGTTGGTACCTGTGAGTGTGTGTAGGTGCACATGTTGGTACCTGTGAGTGTGTGTTGGTGCGTGTTGGTACCTGTGAGTGTGTGTTGGTGCGTGTTGGTACCTGTGAGTGTGTGTTGGTGCGTGTTGGTACCTGTGAGTGTGTGTTGGTGCGTGTTGGAACCTGTGAGTGTGTGTTGGTGCGTGTTGGTACCTGTGAGTGTGTGTTGGTGCTTGTTGGTACCTGTGAGTGTGTGTAGGTGCACATGTTGGTACCTGTGAGTGTGTGTTGTTGCACACGTTGGTATCTGTGAGTGTGTGTTGTTGCACACGTTGGTACCTGTGAGTGTGTGTTGGTGCACATGTTGGTACCTGTGAGTGTGTGTTGGTGCGTGTTGGTACCTGTGAGCATGTGTAGGTGCACATGTTGGTACCTGTGAGTGTGTGTAGGTGCACATGTTGGTACCTGTGAGTGTGTGTTGGTGCGTGTTGGTACCTGTGAGTGTGTGTTGGTGCACATGTTGGTACCTGTGAGTGTGTGTAGGTGCACGTTGGTACCTGTGAGTGTGTGTAGGTGCACGTTGGTACCTGTGAGTGTGTGTAGGTGCACATGTTGGTACCTGTGAGTGTGTGTAGGTGCACATGTTGGTACCTGTGAGTGTGTGTAGGTGCACATGTCGGTACCTGTGAGTGTGTGTAAGTGCACATGTTGGTACCTGTGAGTACCCGGAAACAGGAGTATCATTGTCGAGTCGCAGCCAGCCATTAAACCCGTCTCTGAAGATACTGATTATGTGCCACCGACCAATCACAATTGAGCTCTTGCTCACAATCTGTGCTGCACCTGTACCGCAGTTAAACCTGCATTCAAAAACATCACACGTCAGTACAACACGTCACACGTCATGTGAAAACAGCACAACACACTTCAATACAGTTCATCACATCAGTAGAACACAACACACATCAGTAGAGTACATCACATTACACTTCAGCACAATAAACAATGTCTATACAACATCACACTTCAAATACAATAAACAACATCAGTAACACATCACGTCAGTACAAGACATCCTACATCACACATCACGTGAGTACAGTATATCACATCAGTACAACACATCATGTCAGTACAGCATAACTCATGTCAGTATAACACATCACATCAGAGTACATCACATTAGTACAACACATCACATCAGTATAGTATATGACATGGACGTAGTTTTGATTTCATAAGTGGGGGGGACACAACCTGGGGTGGCGAACTGTTGAGCGGGGGGGGGGGGGGGGTTGAATGAAAATTGTTGAGCGCTGTGAACAAAAATTGTTGAGCGGGGGGGGGGGGGGGGGGGGGGGTTTGAATGAAAATTGTTTTGAGCGCTGTGAACAAAAATTGTTGAGCGGGGGGGGGGGGGGCTCGGAGCTGCATGATCCTAGTGCTAGATTTGTCGCTATTTGGATATTGTTTTTTTTAACCGTTAAAAAGTGGGGGGGACATGACTTCGTCGCTACTTAAATATTTGGTTTTAACTGTAAAAACTGGGGGGGACCAAAACCGGCTTTTGAAAAAGTGGGGGGGACATGTCCCCCCCGTCCCCCCCCAAAACTACGTCCGTGGTATATGACATGTCAGTACAACACATCACATTCTACAAATCACGTCAGCATAACATCACATATCAGAACCGCACCTTACATTAATCACGTCAGTATATCACAGAGTACACCACACGACAGATCAACAACTCATACATCGATCCTTCAATACAACATCAGTACACAACATCACACCTCAACAAACTCAATATTGAGTTCAGCACAGCACATCAATCCATCACACATCAGTTCAGCAGTTCACACAGAACACCACAGTCACACATCAGGGCTACACATCACATATCAAATGCAACACATCAAACAGAAAGACAATATCTCAAGTAGTACTATATATTAAACACCTGCACCTGTAATGCAGTTTCCCCCCAATGAGAGCCAAAGAGGTGAAGTCCCCACGACCGTGTTCATTCTCTCCACAGTACAAGAGAAGACCATCTTTAGAGTCCGCCTGACACACACACACACACACACACACACACACACACACACACACACACACACACACACACACACACACACACACACACACACACACACACACACACACACACACACACACACACAGAGTTCAGTTTAAGTACCTGTTCTGTGTTTATGTGGTGTTTGTTATATTTTGGCTGTGGTGTTTGTGCCTGTTCTGTGTTTATGGGGATTGTTTGTTAAATTTATGTACCATTTGCATTTGTTCTGTGTTTATGCGTTGTTTTGCCTGTTCTATGTTTATGTGGATTGTCTGTTCTGTTTGTCTTTGTTATGTGTTTATGTGGTGTTTGTGCCTGTTGTGTTTATATGGTGTTTGTTGTGTGTGTGGTGTTTATTATGTGTTTATGTGGTGTTTGTTTGTTTGTGTTTGCTATGGCAGCCAAAACCTTTGTGTGAGTTTGAGTTCCAAATGTGTGTTTTACCTTGAACTCCATACTGATATGGAAACGCTGATATGAATTCTTCAAGGGTTCAAAGGTCATGTGAGAATATCCATAGAACCGTGGAAACTGGATAGTCAAACCTGTTCAAAAACATAGACACGTTTATCCACAAACACACCAAACACTTATAATGTACATGTTAAAAATAGTAATAATAATAATCAGACACATAAAAAACATACACAGGCACATTTACCCATCAACACTTCATAATCAAACACATGCTTTCATCTCCATTGCCCAGCTGAAGCTGCAGTGGTTGCATTAGGGGTCAATATATAAATATCAATAGTTCAATATTTTCTAGCTGGACTGTGGTGTTTCCAGGGAAGAAGGAAGTTCAGCAGGGATTGGAATTGGGAAATAAACTGTTCAGGTTACTGTTGGTTTTGAGTATCTTATTACTGATATACATGCATCAGGTCTGTAATCACTGAGATGTTATTTTCGCTTTAGTGCTGATGAGTATACAGTCAGACCACAGTGCTTTATTGTAGATGGGACACAGTGAGAATAGGGTGCATTGGTCTAGTTGACACGGTCAAGTCCAGACCGTGTGTGCCATAGCACATCTTGTTGCTTAATTATAAGGATTAATAGCAAGGCATGGCTTTGTATTTAAAAACATAAAACATAACATTGATGTTGTTTGTCAACACAAACTGTCACTGAAACAATGTAACGTCACTCTGTCAGCTGACCTGACGGTTTTAGTCATGTGGTCTCATGTTCTGGTTAGTCTGGCCCTAAATGCGGCCATAGGGAGCAGAGTTAGACCTCTTCAGACTGTTGGCGTCTCACCTTCTGCGCAATGTTCACCTTGGTGACCAAGGTTGCAATGGCATCGAGAGCCACCTGCATATCTGTCAGTGCAGAAACTGTCTTGGGGGCAGACCGTCTCACCACAGGACACGTTGTACACTCTCAGCTCCGCACCTTTCCATATGGTGACTGAGGAGCTAGGAGAGGTAGAGGGAACAGGAAGGGCTGATCTGGTTGGGATGGGGCTGGTCCTGGGGGTAGATGTGTTGGGGGTAGTTGTAGTTGGGATGGGGCTGGTCCTGGGGGTAGATGTGTTGGGGGTAGTTGTAGTTGGGATGGGGCTGGTCCTGGGGGTAGATGTGTTGGGGGTAGTTGTAGTTGGGATGGGGCTGGTCCTGGGGGTAGATGTGTTGGGGGTAGTTGTAGTTGGGACGAGAATGTTGCTATGGGTGGCAGAAGTTGTAATTGGGATGGAGTTTTTGCTATGGTTAACAATGGTTGTGGTGGTAGTTGTAGTTTGGATGGGTCTAGTTCTGTGTGCATCTATAGTGGTGGTAGTTGTAGTTGGGATGGGGCTGTTGCTATGGGTAGCAGCAGTGGGGGTAGATATGTTGTGGGTAGAACTGGCAGTAGAGGCAGCTGTGATGGATATGCTTGTAGGAGTGGATGTAGCACTAGCCATGATGTCCGTCTTGGGTCCTGCTGTGGTCCAGATGGTAATGGCTGAAGTGAAACTGCTGCTTTGTGAGGCAGATGTGTTTTTGGTAGCAGGTGTCCTGTAAATAACGTCTGTGTTTTCAGGGCTTCCTGTGTGGGCCCTCAGCTGAGAGCGCCTGGTGTTGGTGTTTACACCAGGAAATGGCTTCAGCTGTGGGGAAAGTAATGTTTAGGGGCTCAACCAGGACAGAGCTATACTGAACAATACAGAACTATAAGGGAGATATACAGAATAAAATCACACACCTCCTCTATGATGATGTCATAGTCTGAGTCATCAATATCAAAGCCATACTTGTCTTTAAACTTAGTGATGTAGATGTCAGAGTCTCCACTGCCCTCATCAGATGGACCTGAGAGAGGCAAAAGAGAGAGAGAAATAGAAAGCAATAAAAAATCAGTATAACTATAACAAGGTTCTAGCTTGGTTGAGTATAGGGCTACAGGGTGCTAGCTCAGTTCAGTTTAGGGATACAGGATTCTAGCTCTGTCGAGTTTAAGTCTACAGGGTTCTAGCTGTTTATCACCTACAGAGTTCTAGCTCAGTTCAGTTTAGGGATACAGGTTTCTAGCTCTGTCGAGTTTAAGTCTACAGGGTTCTAGCTGTTTATCACCTACAGAGTTCTAGCTCTGTTCAGTTTAGGGATACAGGATTCTAGCTCTGTCGAGTTTAAGTCTACAGGGTTCTAGCTGTTTATCAGCTACAGAGTTCTAGCTCTGTTCAGTTTAGGGATACAGGATTCTAGCTCAGTTGGATTTAGGTGTATACAGTTCTAGCTCTGTTGAGTTCAGGGGTACAGGGTTGTATCTCTGTGGCTTGTGGTAGGAAGTCCTGTTTCTGGCAGGTTTGGGTAAATAGTTTTAGCTCAGTGCGTTTGTTCTGAGGACTTTTCTTTAATCCTGTTATAATATACTCATTGAGGTAACAGGTGAACAGGCAGCTTTTACTGGGGGTTCAGACGGGATTGTTATGGGGCTTAACTTACTGAGAGTTTGGACAGGATTGTTTATGGGGCTGGGAGGACTGATTCCATGTACATTTACAGATCTGACAACAAACTGGTACTCTGTCTCTGGAATCAGGCCTTTCAGAACCATCGAGTTAGACTCCACTGGCTCGCGAATGTATGTCCACTCTGTGTCCATCTCTGGCCTGTTACACACACACACACACACACACACACACACACACACTTATGAGGTTATAGCAGAAACACTATAACATGCACATGAAAAAAGATGAATGAATGGTAAATAAATTAAAGGTAAATGGGTGAGAGGGTGAAGCGGTGAGAGGGTGAAGTATTGAGAGGGTGAAGTAGTGAGAGGGTGAAGCGGTGAGAGGGTGAAGCGGTGAGAGGGTAAGGTGGTGAGAGGGTGAAGTGGTGAGAGGGTGAAGTGGTGAGAGGGTGAAATGGTGAGAGGGTGAAATGGTGGGAGGGTGAAGCGGTGAGAGGGTAAGGTGGTGAGAGGGTGAAGTGGTGAGAGGGTGAAGTGGTGAGAGGGTGAAGTGGTGAGAGGGTGAAATGGTGGGAGGGTGAAGTGGTGAGAGGGTGAAGTGGTGAGAGGGTGAAGTGGTGAGAGGGTGAAGTGGTGAGAGGGTGAAGCGGTGAGAGGGTGAAATGGTGAGAGGGTGAAATGGTGGGAGGGTGAAGTGGTGAGAGGGTGAAGCAGTGAGAGGGTGAAATGGTGAGAGGGTGAAATGGTGGGAGGGTGAAATGGTGGGAGGGTGAAGTGGTGAAGTGGTGAGAGGGTGAAGCGGTGAGGGTGAAGCGGTGAGAGGGTGAAATGGTGAGAGGGTGAAATGGTGGGAGGGTGAAATGGTGGGAGGGTGAAGTGGTGAAGTGGTGAGAGGGTGAAGCGGTAAGAGGGTGAAGCGGTGAGAGGGTGAAGCAGTGAGAGGGTTACGGGCTAACAGACATGAAGAACAGAAAATGGGAAGTGCACAACTACAGCTTTAATCCAGAATATAGTGAATGACTACAGTTAAAATCCAGAATATGAGTAATGTCTGTGCTACTGCAGAGGGGCAGATACAGAAGCACTCCAAAGGGTAATCAGCATATAGATAAGGTACATATAGATTCAGTAGTACTGACAGCAACATGGAAACAAATAATATTAGTTGTCCATAACCAATATACAGTACAGAGCAATCTTTGATAGACATGTTGTATATAAAGACTTCTTACCTGATATATGCCACCAGAAAATACAGGACAGGTGCAGTGCCCTCACTCTTCCTCTGTTGCCACGACAATGCCAGTTCTGTATCTGATACAGCAACCACTAATGGCTGAGTGGGAGGTGAGGGTGGCATACATATCTCTGAGAGAGAGAGAGAGAGAGAGAGAGAGAGAGAGAGAGAGAGAGGAGATGGAGAGAGTGGACCCTGTTTAGTAGATGAACACTGTAGCAGACTGAACATTAAGGGTAAATGTGTACACACTCTATGGATGATGTACACGTGTACACACTCATTGGATGATGTACACGTTTACACACTCATTGGATGATGTACACGTTTACACACTCTTTGGATGATGTACACGTGTACACACTCTTTGGATGATGTACACGTGTACACACTCTTTGGATGATGTACACACTCTTTAGATGATGTACACGTGTACACTCTTTAGATGATGTACACACTCTTTAGATGATGTACACGTGTACACACTCTTTGGATGATGTACACACTCTTTAGATGATGTACACGTGTACACACTCTTTGCATGAGAGTACACTAGTAGCCTCTCAGGAGAGCTACAACATCTTCTGCTTACAAGTTACATTTTTCCACCAGAGAGGGCACCCAGGAGCTGCTGTGTGTTTCTGCCTCCCCAGGGGGTGTCTCACCATGAGAGCCTGTGCTGATGTTCCTGGGTGTGCTGGGCTGGCCCTCCTCTGCCCAGCCGTAGGTCCCCACGCTCACCTCGTACTGTGTCGATGCTTTCAGCTTTCCAACTACCACATCCTGTACAAGAAACCATTCAACTGAATTAAAATTCCCCACCATCACAGAAAAATAATATCAGTAGATTATGGGTTGCAAAAGTGGTTAAATTCAAATAAATGATGGGATGTTACTTACAAAACCTGCTTGTCCATCAAACTGTCTCTGTGAGACAGAAACATATTGAGACATTACATGTATAGCAGGTATTGTAATTCAGTAGTGTGTATTACAATACAATTACACAATTTCACACTTACTTTCATCATTACTTCTAAATGTAAATAAATGTGCCATATTTGTCAATTGTGATTTTCATCCCAATAGAAATTTGTTTACCACATTTACCTGTCTGTGCAGTGAGAACACACCTCACACATATTACACATATTTTACATGCAGTGATGTGTAGACACTTAGAAGTTACAGGTCTGCTATAAACCTGCAGTTCAATCTTATAGCTGTTTTATAAAGCAGAAACATACAATCAGCGTGTCATGGTTCAATGGAACATCTAAAGTCACTGTGGGATTGACAGGACGACTGTTCCTCATTTCAGTGTAGAACACCTGGAGACACACACACACAAACACACACACACATGACTGTTCCTCATTTCAGTGTAGAACACCTGGAGACACACACACACACAAACACACACACACACACACACACGACTGTTCCTCATTTCAGTGTAGAACACCTGGAGAGACACACACACACGCACGCACGCACACACACACGCACACAAACATGACTGTCCCTCATTTCAGTGTAGAACACCTGGAGAGACACACACACACACACACACACACACGCACGCACGCACACACACACACACACACACACGCACACACACACACGCACACACACGCACAAACATGACTGTCCCTCATTTCAGTGTAGAGTAGAACAGGACAGAGTAGAACAAGACAAAGTAGAGTAGAGAAGAGTAGAGTAAAGCAGGACAGAGTAGAGTAGAGCAGGGTACAGTAGAGCAGGACAGAGTAGAGTAGAGCAGCGTAGAGTAGAATAGGATAAAGTAGAGTGTAGCGGCATCTGAGTAGAATATATAAGCTGAAAAGTAGGAGTAGGGCAAAGTTAGAGTAGAGCAGAGTAGAATAGAGCTTTACAGAGTAGAGTAGAGCAGGACAGATTAGAGTAGAGCAAGACAGAGTAGAGTAGAGCAGGGCAGAGTAGAGGAGAGCAGGGCAGAGTAGAATAGAGCAGGGCAAGACCATTCTCACAACGGCGTGTAGAATATTAATACAGTATAATAGAGTATAATAGAGAGTAGACTAGAATAAATTAAGAGTAGGATAGAGTAGAGCAGAATGAACAATAGTGCAGTAAAATAGAGTATAGTAGAGTAGAATAGAATAGAGTAGAACAGAGTACAGTAAAGTAGAATAGATTGGAATAGAGTACAGTGACACAGGGCAAAGTAGAATAGATCATCAGTAGACTAGAACAGAATTGTGTTGGGTTGCAGTGGTACCTTGTATCCAGAGATGGTGTTGACATGTCTACGGGGCATCCTCCAGTGGACTTTGATTGCGGTGCAGTTCACTGTCTGCAACTGAATATCCAGTGGTGGACTCAACCGCTCTGGATCAAACAATGAACATTACACAACAGCAGCAACTATAACAAAACAACACACAAACACTCACTTGATAAGAATGAGAATTATAGTGGCTTCTTTAAAATTTAAGTACAGCATCTGATGATATGCAGACAGAAACTGCATAAACATGCAGATTAACCTGCCATGAAGAATCAAACACTGTTTTGATCAGCTACATCATCAGTACCTAACTGTTTTAATTGGTTACTGATGTGACGCTGGTGTGTGAGAGGAAGGAGGAGACACAACGAGCGTCTTGCGATACACACTAAACGTTTAATCAAACACAAACACGGAAAGTCCAGCACAAACGGAGCAAGCACGCTGACGCGATGCTTGCATGGGCATAAACTTTAGACAAAGACGAGCACAAGACACTGCGCGAACGCACATTAAATAGGTGTATTACACAGACCCACGTGACCTCGGGACAAGGCACAGGTGATACCACGAACACGCTCACAGACGACCCACGCCCACGGAAGTACAAACATGGACATAACGACACGCAGACAACGTAACGGCACGCCCACAGGGAAGGGTCCGGAGCTGTCACCGTGACAACTGATACATTTTAGATTTGTCTCGATGTTCCTTTAGTTGCAACAACAACAAAAAAGCTTTCACTTAGAGACAGAGCACTACAATTTATAAAAACGTATCTTACAATTATGCTTTAATTGTGGCAAGTATTTAGGGGGAAAAAGTAAAATGCTACCTAAACCTAAACACGTTCAGCTGTGTTCTAACAGTAAGTGCTGGTTTAACTTAGTTTTTAACTTAGAAACCCCAGTTTGAACCCACTTTGCCAGACCCTACTCTGATACAAACAATATGTCATTAAAAATACACACACACAGGAACTCCAGTAGTGGTATTCTTTGTTGTTGATCATAAAAACCGCATGAAGTTACATATAACATATACCAAATATACATAACATAACAGCTTACTGAGGAGTCATCAAATAGATTACACATTCCCTGAAAATAAAACGAACTGGTTCTCACAATAAATGTTAGTCTCAACCTGGGAAAGATTAAATCATGCACGTTAGACACACCAAACATGTACAGCTAACCACAGCCTGAATCTGTGTGAGAGAGAACGTTCATTCTGAGAGTGTCTGAGGTTAGTTTAGCATCCAGTTTCCTATAGGGTTATACATGCACACACACGTCAGCAGTACTTGTCGCTAATATCCAAATACAAAGCAGATATATAATCATTTCAGAATCGGCACAAAAGCCAAAGGTGTATCTTTAAACTGTCCAAGCACACAGTTTTATACAGACTCGACTCCACCGCAGTCAAAAATTTCCCACCTGCAGCTCCATTCATTAGCAGACCCTCACAAGCCTTCGGGCGCGCGACGGTCCATATATGTAATGCTGCAGGCCGGAGCCCCGGTGGGCGTGGGTAAAGGGCGGAGCATGTGTCAATCATTTTCGAATGCAGCCAATCAGATACTAGACTTTCGTTGTCAATCAATTTTTATTAAGCCAATTATCAGCCAGAGTTAGCTGTCAATCATTTTTTACTGCAGCCAATCATCTTAACAGATCTGCCAAAAGAAGGCGGAAACTGCACGGAGAATCTCTTTAAACAGAAGTATATGCCATTCTTGCACAAAAGTAGCTGAATAAAAACATTAGAAGAGCCATGACTTTAGACATTTTTAAATCTAAGTTTAAAATACTTCTCACTTGTTATTCTGGAACGGCACTTTAATGTTTTTTTTCTCCCTTTATTGCACGTATTGCATCATTTGTACATCATATATATATGTGGCGAGTGTAAAGGTTAGCGGAGGGGGGGTGTAAATGGACACAAATTAAGTATTATATCGCGATCGATCGCCTTGTATAAGCGCCTCCGCCGAGCAGAGCGTTGAGGAGCGATTTCGATTGGAGGATCTTTTATTATTAATTTTTTTGCTGATGCTGGTCCAGCGTGTCTTATGCCTCGGCGTGCCGGTGACCCGCGTGCCATAGGTTGCCGACCCCTGCTGTAGAGCCTTTGAATATTAAAACCATTGTAGAAATTAAGCTCAGCAAGTAAAGTAAAAGAAGGACGCGATCACACAGTCTCATTGAAAATGTAGGAGTTAATGAATAAAGTGCACCAACGCAAAACCCGTGACATAATCCAAATAAAGTTTGAAGACCAGTATTTTTTTGATATAATCAAATGACGATGGAGTGTTGAAGTTATCGGACAGAGTTGATCAAATCAGAGTTAATCCAACTCAATGACTCCCGCAAAGATGTAATTAAACTCTGCCCACGAATTTCTCTTGGCTAAAGATGTACACGGTGAGCATACGATAGCTAGCTAGCCCTCCATAATTATGACGATTAAAAGCAATGCCTGATTATATCAAAAAATACTGGTCTTCAAACTTTATTTGGATTATGTCACGGGGTTTGCGTTGGTGCACTTTATACATTAAATCCTACATTTTCAATGAGACTGTGTGATCGCGTCCTTCTTTTACTTGCGCTCCATTGCTGGTCACATCTTAACTTAATTTCTACAATGGTTTTAATATTCAAAGGCTCTACAGCAGGGGTCGGCAACCTATGGCACGCGGGCCACCGTTGGCACGCCGAGGCATAATCAGTGGCACGCGACACGCTGGACCAGCATCAGCAAAAAATTAATAATAAAAAATAGAGCACGATCCTCCAATCGAAATCGCTCCTCAACGCTCTGCTCGGCGGAGACGTTTATACTTGGCGATCGATCGCGATATAATACTTAATTTGTGTCCATTTACACCTCCCCTCCGCTAACCTTTACACTCGCCACATATCTATATGATGTAAATGATGCAATACGTGCAATAAAGGGAGAAAAAAAACATTAAAGTGCCGTTCCAGAATAACAAGTGAGAAGTATTTAAAACTTAGATTTAAAAATGTCTAAAGTCATGGCTCTTCTAATGTTTTTATTCAGCTACTTTTGTGCAAGAATGGCATATACTTCTGTTTAAAGAGATTCTCCGTGCAGTTTCCGCCTTCTTTTGGCAGATCTGTTAAGATGATTGGCTGCAGTAAAAAATGATTGACAGCTAACTCTGGCTGATAATTGGCTTAATAAAAATTGATTGACAACGAAAGTCTAGTATCTGATTGGCTGCATTCGAAAATGATTGACACATGCTCCGCCCTTTACCCACGCCCACCGGGGCTCCGGCCTGCAGCATTACCCTTCTCCGACGGTCAGCTGTTTACAGTAGAACACTACGTCAGATACTCCACGTGCTACAAACGTTCGTCTTTGCTCGCGCGCTAGTGAGACTGGGGTCACGCGCGCTATAACTACAACGGATTAACCCCAGTGCAGCGCGTGAGCGTGTGTGAGCGTTAAACCGTGAATCTGCAGCACAACGACGCAGCTCTTAGTAATAAAAACACTTAACAATTAACGAAAACTTACCCAGTTTTTTAGTCTTTGTCCTTTTGGTGCACACTGTAATATGAAACGTACACACGACCACAAATACGACATATAAGCCCAGCAAAAGGACTCGTGCTCGAGATAAACCCATTATCCTTAAAAACAGACGTGGAGCCACTGAAAATGATCGGATTATTAACTCTTCCTTATCATGCCATTAGGCTATGCATTGACTCAAACTGTGCACTTATTATTTCTTCTTTCTCGTTAGACGTAGGCTGATGCGATCACCGTCTACGCAAAATCACGTCTTGGCGCGCGTGAAGGCAGCATGGAGTTCACTACAGTTCACTACTGACCAGGTGGACGGATCTCCGCTGCGTCTTAACTTCAAGTGGCACGCGCCAAGTCTCTTTCCTAGAAGTGTCTCCTAATTTGAGAGGATGGGGGACGCACAGCAAAGTCGGGTTAAGAGGATAATGGTTTAATCTACGCAGATGGGACCTACGCTTATAGTCTCACACTGTTGCAACAAAGCGGGGAGGACACGGCATAACGACCTCCGCTACACAACTATAATTAGACAAATGGACAAATTAATTTTTAGATGTAAAGCACCTAATGGAACTGGACTGTAACTCACTTACCCACAGACACGTTTTATCTAAAGACTTGGAGCCCCCATACTCAAATCATCTGTTTGTGGCCCGCGAGCTGTTTTGAAAAGTGTTTTTTTTTTTTAGGAATTTTTTTTCAATCGCGCTATCCGCTCTTATTTTGAAATCGCGCATGCGACAGGTAGCAGACGGCCAAATGCGTTTACGCCCCCCCCGTCGACAGTTTACGTTCTTGGGGTTAAGTGGAAGCCTGTGTGTCTCCCCCTATCACAGGGGTCGGCAACACGCGGCTCTTTGGCGCTGCCCTAGCGGCTCCCTGGAGCTTTTTCAAAAATGTTTGAAAATGTAAAAAGATGGGGGAGAGAAATATATTTTTTGTTTTAATATAGTTTTTGTAGGAGACAAACATGACACCAACATTCCTAACGTTTTCCAATGCTGTAAGAATGTGTAGAATAAATGAAATTAAATTTCAACATTTATGTCAACGAAGATTTGCGTCGTAGCCTGCGACACGTTTCTATTAGCAGGGCGAGATGAGGCAGGTGTATGGAGCTATTTTAGTGTCACCAGAACCTGAACCTGAAATCATTATTACTTGAAAAAACAGTCTGTAAAATCCTCGCAGGTATGCAAAAAATCAAGTTAAAATTCAGGTTCGGGTCGAAATTCAGGTTCGGTGTGTTTACAACAGCCACCTGTATGGAGCTATTTTAGTGTCACCAGAACCTGAACCTGAAATCATTATTACTTGGAAGAAACAGTCTGTGTTCGCAGGTATGCAAAAATTCGAGTTAAAATTCAGGTTCGGGTCGCAATTCAGGTTCGGGTCGAAATTCAGGTTTGGGTCAAAATTCAGGTTTGGGTCAAAATTCAGGTTCGGGTCGTAATTCAGGTTCGGGTCGAAATTCAGGTTCGGGTCGAAATTCAGGTTCAGGTTGAAATGCGGTTCATCCGGGATACGTAGGATGAGCAAACAAACTCAGAGCTAATTGAACTGCATCTGGCCAATCACAAAACATATCAGAGGTCATTGGGAGGCGCGTCTTTCTGCTAAATTTCCTGTAAGAGTGCGGTCCCTGTTTGGCGTGTAAGTAGCATGTAAGCAGCACGAAAGTGACCACTGTGCCACCCAGAAATGGCACCTTGTGGCAGCTGCCACATAATCGTGGCACTTATTGTGGCCAGTGGCGCGTGACTGTGGTCTCCGTTGTCCAGAAACGCCGCCTGCCTCTGCTGACAGACATCTACAGACTCTTGGGTGACTCTGCGTATCGGCCACTCGCTTAAATCATCCCGACGAGCTCCGAATCACCATTTGTTGAAATGAAGATGGTTCATAACTTTTGTTTGAACATTATGTTGAGTGAAATACTAGCCAACATCCAGCTAGACAGCTCTATATTACTAGTTCAGAATACTGTTTAGCGATAACGTCGAATTAAGATTATAGGAGGGTACGTGAATCTACAGTGGTAGACCGTTAACGACAGCACTACATTTAAAGGGTTTATTATTATAGATGTATGGTTATCAGTGAATGTTCCTACACGCCATCAGCGTCATTTAAACCTCTGCGAGCGAGTGGCATCGCAATTAGTATTTGTGCAATTTGTAGCATATTTCGCTTTGTATTGGTTTCTATTGTTAGTCTAGATTGTCAGCCGAGCGGCTCCTGCCACTCATCGTCTATCTAAGTTCGACATAATCATTAAACAGCATCCTGAACTCATAGTTTGGAGCTGTCGGTTAGCTCCGAATCGTTCACCCAACATAAATTAACAAACAAAAAATATAAACCATCTTCATTTCCACGAATCCTACAAATGCGATGCCACTCGCTCGCAGTGGTTTAAATGACGCTCATGGCGTGATGAACGTTCACTGATGAACAATCTGTAATAAATCTGTTTTATGTTGTGACGTGGGGGTGAAGTGTTATCAGTGGGGGAACACTTGCTGAGAAGAGCATTTTATATAAGGGGTTTCACATTTAACATTAACTTAACTACGTTAATATAATAGAAGACACACGGACAGCACGATCATGATGAGGCATGACTAAACTAGACGACACCACAAACCACTACAGCGACACAACACGGATGACTAAAGCGAACATACCAGAGAACGAGTACAGATAAACACGAAAACACTCAAACTCACCCATGCACAGTGGCGTGCACACATAGACCTTAGCACCACCAACTCTGCCCTTTATCAACGAAAGTGCCCTTTTGAAACTTCGTTTTTTATTATTATTATTATCATTTTACTGAGGTCGGTTTGAAATGATCTTTTGAAAACCTGAGCAATTAAAAACAATGCCCTGAAATGCGCCACCACCTCGCACACACCCGACCTCTCTCTTCCTTTAACACCAGATGCGCTGCAGCAGCAGTTCAGTTCAGCGAGTGGAAGGAAGCATCTTCAGCACAGCACGCACGGTCACAGATAGACTTCTTCACCCGTGCCACACCAGCCAGGTCACATACACATCAAGTCAAATCGTACCGTTTGCCCTCTAAGCCCAACGTGAAATCATTCATACATGTAATTATTTTAAACGTTAATAATTGTATGTAATCTAGGTAATTGTCTCACATAATAAAAGCAATGCATGTTAAATGATATTAGATTACATTAAATTATTTAAACTTCTATTTAGAATGCAGAAAGTAAATTATGCAGAAAAGTAAAATGCATCTAAACTAGGGGTGGGACGCGATAAAAAAATTTATCGAATTAATCGGAAGCTTTGTAATTAATTAATCGAAATTAATCGCATTTTAATCGCATTTCAGTATTTAACATGAGAAATATTAATTTAAGTTTGAATGATGAATGAATCAATGAACATAATCATAAACTTCAACATCTTGTTTATTTTTCCACCAGTCTACTACGAAGACCAATATATGTGTAGTGTGCAGAAAACAGTTCAGAACATTGGAAATTCTGACCAAAAATGTTGTTTAATTTAGGGAGTTTTGCTCAGGATATTGGAAGAATTTAAGTAAATCAGAAGATGTTTTTAATACCATTTTAGATGGTAGACTTTCTTTAATTTCCCAGGCCTCTGCCATAGGCATCTTCATAGTGCCTAGAAGTGGTCTTCTGCATGCTCAAAGCAAATGACTGGATCTTCATCATCTATAGATTCATCATCTATAATATGAGCTGTCACACCAAGATCATTCTTGTTGCTAACAGAGGTCCAGTGATCCCCAGTCAGAGCCACATTTGTGGCACTCTTCACAATAACCTGTTTTAATTCTTTCCTCATCATACAGCTGCTGGATTTTCTTCGACATTGTCTTTCTGGGGTGAGTTTCCCAAAACGTTCTTAGTGCCCAGTACTTTGTCACCTCGTTCTTACGTACGAGGTTAAGAAGTACTTGGCGCTAAGAACGTTTTGGGAAACTCACCCCTGGACGGTAGTTTGTAACTTGCATCAGTTGACGCAATTCGCAGCGCTTCTTGTAAGCATTTATCTTCGACCACAGAGAGCGGACAACACAAATAATGTGACGCATCATGTATAAACGCGTGCAGAGTCGCGCGCTACGGCCATTCGCGAAAGTTTAATCCAGTCTTAATGGTCCAATGAAGGTCATTTAAAAACCAGGACGTTTCCTCACAGGATGTGAATTACGGACGTTTGGTCACCCTATCGTACTAGGAATACATTTAGCAGCTAAGTTATCATTACTGACCTGCGCGTTAAGCTGGGCGTACACTGTGCGATTTTTGGCCCATTTTCAGCCGATTTTTCACTCGTTTCGGCTCAATCGCGTGTCGTGCATCGTATAGTTTACACAGGTAAACGAGGAACGATTCACACCTCACGACCAACTCCCGATCAGAAATCGCAGCGTCGCAAGAACATCAAACATGTTTGAAATTCAAATCGCTCCTCGTGAGAGTATCGCACTGTTGAAGCAGCTCCACGAGCCGACTCTCCCTGCGATTTAGTCGTACAGTTTGAGCTGGAGCTGAGTACACGATTTAAAATATCGCACAGTATACGCCCAGCTTTAGCCGCAACATGTTTTGCGTTGAGGTGGTAACGAAGGGTGGAAGTGCTCCTGTGATAAGCGAACTCCTTCCTACATAAAGTGTACAGTTGTGATCAAATTTATTCAACCCCCACTGAAATAAAGTGTTTTTGTCAGGGCTGGCTCGGATTCCACACCATCTACCTCCACTAGGGGCACCCGAGTCAGCCCTAGACTACATCCACGCAATCAGCAATGATCCGTCTCACCTGTTGCCATGGCTTTTTAAGGAAGCTTTTGGAGACGGATCATTGCTGATTCGTTGTGGTTATGCCGTTACGCTCTCAGCCTCTCTTGTCTTTCTCTGTTGCAGCGTTGGCCTCTGTAGGTGTCCCGTGACCTATCTCTCCTGTCTGTTTTCTCTGTCTTTTTCGAGTCCTCTCCTGCGTCGCTTACTGACCTTCCTCAAGTTTTCCTCAACCTGTTTATCTTCCTATCCTGTTGCTGTTTGTATGGGAAGGGTTTTTTGTTTGATTAGCCTTTTTGCTATTAGCCAGCTACTTCCCCTGGCGTCCTTGTTTTGCTTTATTTCTTTTTTACGCGTTGAGCAGTCCGTGTTTATGAAGGCGCTCCTTTTAGTTCTGTTATTGTTTTGTGGCACTTGGTTCCACCTCTCTCTCTCGCTCTCTCTAACACGGTGTGTGCGTCCCTACCACCGTCGTTACAGTTTTGGCCAGTTTGACATTGATTTTGATCATTTCAGTCATCTTATTTACAATTATATCAAAGAGGCACTTATAAATTAGACAAACATAACATAATATTTATGATGGAATAACCACAAATGTCTTTACTGTGCTCACATCATTATCAGTTTTATTCAACCCCCTAGTGACATTATTTTTTAGTACTTAGTACAACATGCTTTTCCAGTTATGACAGCTTTCAAGCGTGAAGCATAGCTTGACACAAGTGTCTTGCAGCGACCTATGGGTATCTTAGCCCATTCTTCATGGGCAAAAGCCTCCAGTTCAGTCACATTCTTAGGCTTGCGCACTGCAACTGCCTTCTTTAGGTCCCACCAGAGGTTCTCAATTGGATTTAAGTCTGGTGATTGCGATGGCCACTCTAGAATGTTCCAGCCTTTCATGTTCAACCATGCTCTAGTGAACTTGGATGTGTGCTTCGGATCATTGTCCTGTTGGAAGGTCCAACGTCTCCCAAGCCGCAGGTTTGTGACTGACTCCATCACATTTTCCTCCAAGATCTCCTGGTACTGAAGGGAATTCATGGTACCCTGCACACGTTGAAGCTTTCCTGTACCATTAGAAGCAAAACAGCCCCAAAGCATAATTGACCCCCCGCCATGCTTCACAGTAGGCAAGGTGTTCTTTTGTTCATAAGCCTGGTTCTTCCTTCTCCAAACATAGCGCTGGTCCATTGTCCCAAACAGTTCTAATTTAGTTTCATCTGACCACAGTACACTGTTCCAAAACCTTTGTGGCTTGTCCACATGACTTTTGGCATACTGCAGTCAACTTTTCTTGTTCTTTGGAGTCAGCAAGGGGGTGCGTCTGGGCGTTCTGGCATGGAGGTCTTCGTTATGCAGTGCGCGCCTTATTGTCTGAGCTGAAACTTCAGTGCCCACATCTGACAGGTCTTTTTTCAGTTCCTTAGCGCGGTCAGGATCTTCTTTCTGCCACGACCAGGTAAGGTTTCCACTGTGCCCTTTAACTTGAACTTGCGAATGATACTTCCGATAGTGTCTCTTGGAATATTTAACAACTTCGCAATCTTTTTATATCCATTGCCATTCTTGTGAAGAGCAATAACCTCTTCTCTTGTCTTCTGGGACCATTCTCTTGCCTTCACCATGCTTGGAAACACACCAGTAGATGTCTAGAAGGAGCTGAGTATCACAGTCCTTTTAAATCTGCCTAATTGGTGCTTATCATGCTTGATTGCTGCTCGTTGACATCCACAGATGTTTTCAATACCTGATGGAAAACACTGGAATGAACCTCTGTTCTTAGGAGTGGTAGTCGTAAAGGGGTTGAATAATTGTGTCAATGAAGAAATCACAAAAAGGCCATTTAATACTTTATGACAAAAAAAATTGATGCTATCTTAGTTGCATTTAGTTCTTTAACAAGTCCTTGTAAGATTTCATTATGAACACAATTACAAACGTGCACTGAATTCCATAAAACCCTTCGCAGCATTGGGGGTTGAATAAATTTGATCACAACTGTATATAACACTATTTTTGTTTGTACTTCCATCTGAAAGTTTCTTATATTTAAATTTCCCATCCACCAGCGTAGCCTCTTCAGTCATCTCCATCATGATCATCTTATTGTGTGTCCATAATCTGTATGCCCGGAACTCGCGCACTGAGAAACATTCCACGGTGCAAAAGTGTCTCGTCCGTTAAATGCGTTAAAATGCGTTAATTTTTTTAGTGCGTTAATTTTCCTGTAATTAATTAATCGAAATTAACGCGTTAAAGTCCCACCACTAATCTAAACATAATCAAAAACTGTTGAGTTGACTCTTACATACTTTGGCTATTAAATGTATTCATGTTTGTATTTCTTTAACCTGTGAGAAATTCTTTTCGAAGAGCACCGGTGTCCACTCCTGCCTCTCCAAAGAAAGTCACTTTCAGTGTTGCAGTAGGTGATGCTTTTTTTTGACGCTGCCACTGTAGAAGGCCTCTCTCCACAATATTTGTTCTTGAGATTTGAATGTTGCACTGTTTCTCCACGTCAACTCTCTGAGAAATTGTTTTCAAAACATCATCTACACTGCAAAACAAAACAAAAAAAACTAGTGAAACACAAAAGCCCTTGGGGATGGATTTTGGGTGGTTAAACAACACAGTATTTACCTTTTAACCTGCTGTTCATTATCCTGGTTCATCCCTATCACCTCAGCCAACCCAAGGCCTTCTTTTCCACTACAAAAGTACATGTGACATGTGTTGTTACTGATAGAGGAAAGAAAACTGGGTAATATACATTTAAAATGGTCCACCATTTCAAATACCTTTCTCCACACACACTAGCATGGAACTCTAGGAACTGTGGTGTGAATTTCAAAAAACAAATAGGACATGGAAACTTCTGGTGGAGATAAAAAAAAGTTTGTATGTTAGTAACTGTACCACAAAACATTTTAATGGAGGTATTTCAATTTGTCACATTTCATGAGTCAAATTTGAATGGCATATTTGACTAGAATTTATTATTGTCCCCAGCTATAAACATAAATTCCTTTACTTTGCTAGAATATAAAGACTTTGTGCTCGCTCTGTAAAGAAATTTGCTCTTCACAGTGAAAGGCCAAGGATTTAGCAGCTGTAGTAGATGATGTGGAGATTAAAAAACTATTTTTGTTCATTTTAATTCTAATCTTAGCAATGTACATTATCTATATAACTGAGAAGAACTGCAAGTACTGTACCTCTTCCACAGATGGGACTGTGACATTGTGCTCAGCAGTTGCCGCTATCACAGAAGTTATCTGGACCTCATCTTCACATGTCTAAAGCATAACAAATGAGCCAAACATATATTCAGTACTGTTAACAATGAACTAACAATCAACATTTTTGTTACTTGCATGTGTACAATGCAACATCACAATTCACAGCCACATGTACCTCAATATCCTCTGATGACAACCGCAACTCCATGCACTCTTGAACATGAAGGGCCAGAATTTGCAGAGGAAAACTCAATTTGCAGGTTTGGCACTGTGCTTTTGGCATACTTCGGAATTCAATGGCATCTGGAGGTAATGGGTTTAGGTCAAACTCATGTTGCAAAGGCACAATATACAGGGTGTTTTTCCCTGCTCCTGTAACACTGCGAATTAGGGTTCCAGTGTATCCGTCAGAATCCGGAGGAATCATAACCAGTCGTCTTTTTCCCTGACCACCTGTAATTGTAACATTGTTCAAATAATTTGTTGTGTTTGAGTTCACTTAATGGCATGTATTATTATTATGTATTATTATGTAATGTATTATACTACTAGTTCTCTTCACCTGTCGCCTTGTAGAGTAGCCATCCTCCTGTCAGTGCCTGCATCTTTGGATACTCATTTTGCAGCAGTTTGAAGAACTAAGTCAATAATAACACAAGAGCTTTGTAATTACATATTTCGAAAAATGCTTAATTAAGTGACATATAAACTCTACATTTGTAATTAATTCTTTTTGCATTACCTCTTCATGGCTCAAATAATTGGAGATGGTTAGATGTCTTTTTCCCAGTCCTGCTTGGGCAAGTTCAAACTCTTCTGAAGAGTTTGGTGTTGTCTCAGAATTAACGTTTAACAGGTATGCATAGAAACTAAAAGGCCTCCAGGTTTTTGTAAAGGCTGGGCTAATTGTTTTATGACATTGTATCTTTCTCTTTCCAAGGTAACTCTTTCGTGTGAAAAACCCAGGGAAAGCTCTGCGATTTGAAGTAAAATAACAAATGTAAATAACAAATATTAACTTGTCAAGTCACTAGTTAAAAGAGCATGAGGAATAAAATTCAATAAGATTCAATAAAACCTGGCCATCTCATGTTCTACAGATGACGACCCCTGATCCTGCTTTGGTCCTTGCCCTTGCTGTCCCTGAGAGAGGTTCTGTGTGAGCGCACTTATTAGGCTCTGTGCAGCTGCAGCGACTGAATTACGGTCGACATTCTGGCAGACAAAATGTTTACTAACTAACACAACACATTAAAAGCAAACACGTACGCTGAACAAGTGTAAGGAGTGTAGACGTCATGAACACTAGCAACTAACAGGCTGAAGTAAGTTGGTGCCTAGCCCTATGCTTAATTTCTATCTTTGGCACCAATTCCCCGATCCAAACCTACATTGGCAAGTGTTTTATTTATATCCGCATGTCACAAAATAACTTTAAGATTGTTATTGTTATTGTAAATCCAAGAAGACAGAGCAAACTCTCTAAAACTATGTCCTGTAACAAGAATAGCACTACTTTTAAAAATAACGTGTAGATCTCATACAGCCTTGTGTCATGCATCAGACTTAATGTACAAGATCACAAACACTGGCAATTGCATTAGAAATTCCTCAAGAGTCAGCTGTTGTTAAGTGCTAATGTTTAAGAACATGCATACAATAAAAATGTCCAAAATTTCCATAGGTAACAAGGACATTATTTTTAGTCTTGAAACTAATACTAGAGAACATGGAAATTTTGTATAAGAATGACGTAAGAATGATGGCATAAGAATGAAAGAATAATCACAGCCCTTGGACACTGCACTGTATAGTGTCTGTGCAATGACAATCAGTAAATGTCTTTAAAACTCTATTTATTTTGCAGTTTGCAGCATTTTCTTGGATGAATGTTTAGAAACAACACACCATTTAAGAAAACAGTGGAAATGCATGAATATATTCTAAAAACATGTGCGTTCACAAATGTGTGCTTATGTGGTACTTGAACATCCAACAGCAAATACCAACCTTTGATCTTTTAAACTAACAAGGGCATATAAAGCAAAATATCACAAGCACGACTAATGCAAATGTGCAAAATTATGCAAATTCCAGTTGGCAACTAGCAAAACAGTGTCTAACAACTGCCTATAATGCTTACAATAGAACATCAGAATAAATTAGTCCTTACAAAAGTATTTGGCTTTGCGCAAAATAGATAAATGTGATGTAATGTGATGTAAACTTTCACACAACTTAACAAAAAAAATATTTCACTGGGTGCATTAAAGAAAACATGAAAGAACATTTTCTTTATATTGCATACATCTCTAATGAGCACAATTTTTGTTGTTGCTCAAGGTTTCTGTTATGCAACTGGAGAACTTGGATTAGGTGAAAATAGCTTTAGCTATGGTAACGGACAGTGTGCCAGTTCATTTTGTTTTGTGACTGTACCAGTTTATCGTGAAACTGGATAATAAAAGAGACTGGAAGATTTGTAGCCAAAACTGGGCTTCTGACACAAATATGGTAACTTCTTTCTAATTATAAAAGAACAAGAAGGAGTGTTTTGTATAGAGCTCAAATATGTAGTGAATTGCTGTTCCTGTGGGAGTCTATACAATGTCCATTACCCAGACATTGCTTTCCAGAACTGCATTAAATTCAGAACGGAAATCTGGGAAGTTTTCATAGCTGTCAGCTATTTGCAGAATCTTCCCGCACGTGTGTCCAACTGGTCTTCTTGTAAACTCTGTCATAGCTTGAAACTCCACATATATACTGTCTGTCACTACAAGATCTGATCCAGTGCAGAATCGCAGAAATTTCTGAAGTTTAATGTCATCCAACTCTCTGATGAATCGTTTCAGATGATTTACCACTTCCTTTTGCTTTGGTGTCAAATCAACAGAAAATTTCAGAAGTTGGCAGACTTTTTTTGAAGTTGGCTGCAGGTCCGAGAACAACTTAGTCAGTGTCTCTGGAGTGAGGGCAAGGTGGGGATGGGTGATTTCCCTCCAACAGTCAATAACAAACATTGGTTTTTGGACAAGCTCCTTATGTGCTATTTCATCAAGGATTGTTGGAAGAGTCTCAGCTGTGATTATTTTCCTACATCCATAATTGTCAAGAACTTCCACAAGATCATCCATGTCAACTGCAGTGAAATCACTTACTGCTTGCACCAAAACTTCACATTCTTGGCTGCTCACAAACTGCAGAAAATGCACTTTAAGATCACTGTAAACACAGTTGAAAAGCACTTGTTCAAGAAAAGGGATAGCAAGTTTGGTTGGAAAATACTGACAGTCTTGGTAACCTTTCAGCAGTGGGGAACCGTCAGGGCCCTCTACGCCCTCTCAGAGGGCCTAAAATATTCTTAAAGCATTATATATATAATTATCCAATTTTATTTTATCTACTTACAGTTTGACATTCGACATCTAAACAATTACAAAAATATAAGCAAATAAAATATTCACCCGTGTCTATTCAATCTGTGTTGGAAGGTGAGGGGTTGAGTGGAAGCCTGTGAGCCTGTGTCTCCCCCTATCAGGACTGTGATGCCCGCTGTTCGTTTACAGAGGGCCTGGCAGTTATAATTCAGCGCAATACCAGTTTCAAATGACAGCAAAATTGACCAATCATATCTTCTCTCTTAGTGGGCGGGCTTAACTGTATGATAATTTCCGCCCGCTGTGGCGACGCTAGCTGTCGTTAGCACCATCGCTAGCTAGTTTCGATTCATCCCTTTGACGTCCTCGTGCGCGTTGTTTACATATTCCGCTTCCGAGAACCACGGAGCTGTGAACCTTATTTTGTTTGGAAACTTATTTTGCTTAAGATGTTATCTAGTACAGATATTATTGTTTATTGCGTTTTTAAAGCTGTACTGTCGTCTCAGTTTTTCTTTATTTAGTTTATTAAGAAAGGAAAAAAAAATTTCGGGGGGGAGGGGGGGGGGGTAGCGGGCCCAGGTTTAAAGGTCACGGTTCGCTACTGCCTTTCAGAAGTATTCTGCCAGTTGCCTTCCATTTTTCAGCAGAAAAATCATGGCGAATGAATGGCACTTTAACTGTTGCACCAAGGGTGCATCGCTCATAGAATTCTTGCCAGAAGCAGCTGAGTACATCTCTCAGTACTCCTGATCCTCTACCTGCTTCTTCTGTATTGTCTGGAAGTATGCGTTTCACATTCAGTGTTTTAGTCAAAATCTCTGCATCACAGAAAGCAGTAATCATGTCATGTAAAATGTTAGCATGATGTACAATGATTGTTACTACATCCTCTGGATTAGCTGGACTGAGGGGTACAAGAAAACCTTCATAGATTAATGTGTCCTCTGTACCTTCTTCAGCATCAAAAGTGGGACCAAAGGTTATCTCTGAATCATCTGAAATTTCTAAAGGATGGTGGTCTCCTTGAAAAGTACCTAAGACTTCTGCCACTTCTGTTGGATTAATTTCACTGCCACTGCTTGCAGAGACAAACATCACTTCAGATGTCTCACTGGCCTCTTCTTCAACATATTTTGGCTTTGTTGTAATGTAGAAGCGTAACATTGTCAGCCTTGCTGCTTCATACATATCACCAATAGACTGGCAAGTGTCATCAGTAAGGTGGTTCTGTTTAAAGTCCCAGACCTCAAACTCAAAATCAGTTTCACATCCTTTAGGAGACACTCCATCAGGGAAAAAGAAAATCTTGCCTTGCTGAAGAATATCCTTCAATCCTGCATCAGTGGCCATTTGAATTTTTCTGGTGCCACCTCCCTGCTTTGCCCTCACCTGTTTGGTTATTTTTCCATCATGATGTATCCATCCTATTTCAACATTTCTTGATGTCTTTGGCTTCTTTGTCTGTCTTGTTCGTGTGTCTGCATGTGAAGTGTTCTCCTTGGGACCTTCCTTTCTGTTTTGCATTTTTTCACGAAGTTTTTGTGAAAGTCCTTGTTTTCTCTGTGAGAGTGGTTGCTTGCTTTTGCAGAAATTGAAGATGGCAATGCGGTCTCCATAGGAAGGGATGTAATTTGCAAGAGCTGCATCATCCATCAGTGCTATGACAGCACTGTCAATCTGCAGAGAAGAAGAAAGAAAATAATAATTTTCTTCAAAGTTCACGTTGCAAAACAATTCAATTAAATTTTATTTATACAGCACCAAATCACAACAAACAGTCAGCTCAAGCTGTGTCAGTGTCTCCAATTAACAGGAAAACTGGGACAAATACAATAATGGGATAAGGGAGCTACAGTATGGCCTTTAAGTAGGATGACCAAACGTCTGTATTTCCTGGGACATGTCCGTATTTCACGTCTTGTCCCGGGCGTCCCGGGTTTTTTTTGTTTTTTAAGTGAGGAAATGTCCTGGTTTTTAAATTACCTTCATTGGACCATTAAAATTTAAATGTACAGGCACTACGGCACTGCGCACGGCGCTGCGTGTGAGGTCATCCCTGAGCCGCGTCAAACTTGGTTTATACTTGACGCGTCGCGACCGGCGCGAGGGTCCGAAAATGACGTAATCGCGGTGGCTCCGCCCCTGTGCAAGGGCCCCGCGCGCTGTCGCTTCGCGAGGTCATGCACCTCTCGAATTTTGTAACTTCGATTTTTTTGTAACGGTCATAATTCATGCTTCAGTGGGGCAGCCCTGTTCTTAATCACAATGTAGACAGCGTGACTGTCAGTACGCAAGAAACATGCAACATGCAACCCCCCCTCCAAGGCGTGTGTACAATACGCCCGGTACAGTTCGCGCAGGGTCGCGCAAGGTGGGCGGAGTCACGCGCTACAATCATTCGCGAAAGTATAAACCAGGCTTCATTCCCAGTAGCGAACCGGTGAAATTCTCAGCCCGGTGCAGCGCCAGTCTGCTGACTAGAACCATGCTGAGTTAGGCTAGCATAGAGTATAAATTGTGATTTCAGTCTTGAACAGTCTTAAACTGATATTAGCAGGGCTAGCGCTCATAACATGCTGCTTAATTTCCGTAGTAAACGTACTCGGTTCAAACTGAAAAGAAGTACAATAATACTCAAAAACCCGTCAATTCACCGACTTTGATGTAATGTGAGACGTTGCCTATTTGGCTAACATTATAAGCTAACAAACATGCTAACAAGTAACGGTTACTTGCTGAGAAAAAAGTGCCAGCCGACAAACTGTCTTTGTTACTCACCTTCTGCTCTTCCATTAATGAAATGCTGTCTTCTGGCACTCCTCGCCCACGTAGAAATTCGCTTAAATCAGACATTTCATCCAGTTCACCAACTGCACGTCTGTAATGTCTCTGTCATTACGCTTAAATCAGACATTTCATCCAGTTCACCAACTGCACGTCTGTAATGTCTCTGTCATTAAGCTGATACTTCCAAGTACCCACAATTCTGAGAATAAAGTCAGAATTGTGAGATTAATGTCAGAATTGTGAGATTAAAGTCAGAATAGTGAGATTAAATTCTGACTTTAATCTCAGAATTCTGGCTGCCCTTTTTTTTTTTTCAATGTCCCTTTTTTATTTTTATAGTGGCCCTAATCCTCTTCCGTACACAGCAAATTCAGAAGTGTTAAATTTCCAGTGTTGGTGTTGCCTGTTAAAAATACAACACCAACAAGTGTTAATTCAACACTTGTTTACTCTAGATAGTGTTTTTTCCCAAAAGAGTTGGTGTTATTCCGGGGAGTTAAATTTGTTTAACTCTGTATGGTGTTGAGTTTAAAATCAACACCTGACAGAGTTTCTCCCAGAATTCCTACGTATCCTATGTAGCTCACGCCCACCAAATTTTTTTATGTTTTAAAGCGATTTAAAGAGTATATAAACTTCAACTTTTAACACTATAGTTTTTTTCACATCAGAATATTTTGACGGCACCCCTGAGGAAGACAGACGGCACCCCAGGGTGCCGCGGCACCCTGGTTGAGAAACGCTGGTCTACAGCACAAGCAGTTTCAAGTGTGATTGTGCACTGTCGTCAGATTTTTGCTGCAAGTTTTAATGAGGTGTTTTAATAAAAATTGTTTTTGAACAAGAAAATGTTTTGTTGCATGTTTTAATTGTAAGTGACTTTAAATAATAATAGTAGAAACAATGAAATAAGTTTAACACTGGAAAGAATAGTTTTAGTTACACTTACCAAGTGGAGTAAAAATAACACTTTAAGTGTTAAATGACCCCGAGTGTTAAATGTAAACAACACTAGCCAGAGTAACATTGTACACTGCAAGAGTTATTTATTAACACTATTTATTGTAAAATTAACACTGAAAATGTAACACTTCTATCAGAGTAAATTTTACTCTCTGTAGAGTGGGACCATATAAGCTCCCGAATAGTGTTAAAATCAACACTTTAAGTGTTAATATAACACTGCCAGTTTTACTGTGTAGGAATTGAATCAAAATTGTATTTAAACTGAAAAAACATTTGCTTCACTTATTTTTATTTTGAATCGATTGTGGTATTTTTCGATGTTCAGGCTCAACACTGTAACTTTCAGTTTCAGATCTCATTTTCAAATGAACAAAACATTTGTCCCTAATTTAACACCATATATCAGAGGCTAGCAGGGAAATGAAGTGGAGTCTTTGACTTACAGCAGAGCTATAACATTAATTAATGTTATATTTTAAAAAGGTCTTACCGTTTTTAGCTGGAGTACAAAAAGTTGGGGGACAGCAGCTCAAAACGTGGTGTCTGGAGTCCATGAGGTGAAAAGTGGGAGGAAGTGTAAGCTATTTGAAAACAACAACCACCTAATGAGTAAAATCTATCAATTTTCTGTATCCTTGAAGTAGGCCTAACCGATAAAATTTAAGTAAAGTATACTCAATGTGTCACAGTTAATTTTATTAAAGAAAAATTGTGTAAAATACAATTAATAAACACATTACATTTGTTGAATTAGACTCAATTTGATTTTTATAAATTTTTTTATTATGTATTGGTAACTTTTTATTATTTAGTAAACTTTTTACAGTGTATGCTAATATTTAAAAATGTATAAATGATAAATAAAAGCTTTGCAATTTAAGCATGACTACAGTGACTACTTTTTACACAAAAAGATATGCCCACACTGAATAAGAGTAAAACGGTGTCAAATGCTTTCAAGACATGTTTGCGTTGCATGAATTCATAAAGCAGCTTTGTTTGTAGCCAGATACAAATATATGTTATAGCTGTTTAAAGGAGGGAGCACCTTTAACCTGAAGAATTAGAATTGAGCTGTTTTATCAGAGACAGGATCGTTGCAGCAAATTCTGGGCCCTATACACTCTCAATGTCAGTGGGCCCCTATAAATGCCAGTAAACGAGGCACATGAGCAAAATGGGCTCCTCTCCCTACTCGGGCCCTGGTTAGTCATGTCCACTTTTCCCCCCACTACCACGCCCATGATCAGAGATATTCAGAAAATACATATTAGAGATGATTTCAATAAAATCATAAAAGTGATTGTGATATAATAATGCTAAGATTGAATCCAATGACTTTAACCAGTAATTTAAAAATTAGTTTTCTACGTCGTACCCCACATACAAAAATTACAAGTCGGTTGTGCTCCGCTAATTATGAGGGGCCCATCTAAACCAAAAATGCCAGGGCCAATTTTTTGTCCCAGTCCAGCCCTGCCCTCATATGTGCTTCTCTGAGTTAAAACCCTCAATGCAGACAGACACTAATCAACTATAACTCTTTGCCAACCCAGAGTGTAATAATGCAGGAAAAAATCAGTTGTTTTATATAATATTCATGTTAAGGAAATTTCTACTGGATCAGGTTTCCTAAATTATTGTGATAAAGTGAATGTAACTTGTAACTATCTTGTCTTGTATTTTTATCTTGAATGATAGTAACTTTATCTGTGCTGCTCCACTTTCACTAAGATGTTCACTGGTAAGATCTTCACTGGTGAGTCTGACACACTGCAGAATAATGGGAATAATGTGTCAGTAAAAGTGTGTGTTATCGTGCGCTGGAGTGAACTGGTTATAAGATCAGTGAATCTCACTTTCCCCCTGTCCCAGTCCAGCTGAACTCTGACCCTCTGCACTTTCTTTATAGGTGTGAGGTAGTGAGGTGTCTGGCATCGTGTAGCCTACAGTATTTATCACTGCTTTTATAGTAGCACAGACTCCACAATGAATCCCAGACAGACTCTCCCTTTCTTGATTCAGAGTTTCTAATTACACCCAGTGCCCATGCAGCACTGTCTCCAACATCAACATCCCAGCAGTGTGTCCCTGAGTTAAAGCCCTCAGAACCCAGACACACATCATATCTCTCTGGATTATCAGGAAGCGGTGAGTCCTGTGGTCTGCATTCTACAGTACAGACATCATCAGACAGGTGGAGGTGTGGATGTGCAGTGTTGGGGTCCAGAGAAACAGGGTCTGAGGAGAGAGAACAGAATGAATCATCATGTGGTTATGTGATGAGGTCACATCTACCGGCTACAGGACATTTTGACATATACACCAGTGGCAGCTCATCAGGCGCTGTGGTGGTGCTACTTAAACACAAAAACCTATGCAAATATTTCAAACGTATTGTGAAGCTACTGACCATTGTCATTTTTATTAAATTTTTATGAGAATTATATCCGCTGAATTTCTGTAACATTACATATATACCGTATACTTCCTTTGTATGGGACGCTGGACTAATGCGTGTCCATATAGGGCCTTAAATATTTGGCAAGCACGTGATCTGCAGAAACTCTAATTAGTTGCCTTGAAGTTTGCGGAGGGCTATGACACACCGGACACGCCTACTTTTTCGGTAGCCTATCAGTATAATGTATATAATTATATAATATAATATAATAATATTTCCTCTTATGTGATTGGATTCTTCTCGATGATTTCCGTTAGTGTTCGGACAGCTCGTTAGCTGACCAACTGGACGGGAAGATTTAACCCATCGAATAGTTTACATTTCTTCCAAAGGATGTAAAATTCAGTTTTATCCTTCTAAACAACCCCCTTCACCAGGCGTTCGGTTGAAGAATAAAAAGGATTTTATTAACATTTTGTTTCATTATTGACATTGTTAAGTAAAAATGCTGCATAACAATGCTTTATAAATAAAAGTTTTATTATAACCAATTATTAAATTATCACAAAATAGAACGCAATACAGCTTGGCCAATTGCCTGCCGTTTCCACAAAAAAAGTGGAGACCTTTTGTTTTCAGTGTTTTCCCACCACATTATTAACTGAAAGCTGCATGTGATTGGTCAGATATGTGGAGCACACGCTTGACATGCGGGCAGTGGAGAAGTTCTTTGCAGTGTTGTCCGAAACGATATGGGTGGTAGTATAAAGACACACCCCTAAAAAACAGGGAAAAACAGGATTTTACCTGACGAAAATTAATGTTGCATTGTGCTCCAGGTTTGAAAAGTGCTAAAGTAGGCTAAAGTACTTGAAAATGTAACTGTATTTTGTTTCACAACAAATAGATGTCTGACTGAATCGATGTGATAAAAAAGCGAATTATTTCGAGTATATGTATAAATATTTAAGTTTAAGGTGCTGGGAAATATTGAAAATGGCAAGTGACGTACGTATGAACCCGGCATACATAACTTTGTTCATTGCGCTGAAGAGGTGCACGACCTCGCTTCGCACGGGGGTCCTCACGCAGGGGCGGAGCCACCGCGATTGCGTCATTTTTGGCGCACGGACCCTCGCGCTGGTCGCGACGCGCCAAGTATGCTCTACCATTGGCAGAAACAGAGCAATACGCGCAAGGAGAGGGAGAGACAGCGAGGCACCGAAGGACAAATAAAAACGATGTTGGAAAAAAACTGTGGCACTGTGGCACTTGCAGAGCACAAGCGCAATACTGAAGGAAAAAGCGGCTCCCAAATAGGATCCTAAAACGGCTCCCATTGTGGAGCCGGTTCCAATCGTTCACTTCAAAGAGCCGGCTCTTAGAGCCGGATCGTTCGCGAACGACACATCACTAGTAGTGATTCAGTATGTAATCATGACCATGTGTGTGTGTGTGTGTATATTGTAACCGGCGTCAGAGGAATGTGCAGAGACAGAAAGCCCTGTTATCTGCCACTATGTCACCTGTCAGCTGTTTCTGTGTACAACTGATACGTCAGTTTCTTCCGCTAAAAACAGGAAAGCTCCGTATACACACACTGAAAAAAATAAAGCATTGGCTCAATGTAATAAAAATTGAATTAATCAATCACACGATTTTTTTTTCATTGACTCAATCCAAAACTTAATTCATGACTAAATGAATTTAGTTTTTTGGATTGATTCAATGAAAAAAAAATCGTGTGATTGATTAATTCAATTTTATTACATTGAGCCAATGCTTTATTTTTTTCAGTGCATGTGAGACGAAAACTGTCTACAGTGCATTCTCCCCCCTCAGTTTCTCAGTGTGTCCAAATGTACTGTGAACATGTGATAACGGAGTAAAGGAGACCGGACTGGCCTCTCTCCTCAGAGTTCCTATTTACGAGACTCTCTTGCTTTTTAACTTTTGTAATAAATCTCTCTTTTAACCACGTCTGGGTCCTCATCTATTTTCAGGAAATTTCCACGCCAATAAGAAATGTACCATCCTCTTGTAATTCCAGCGGGAAACTCGAGAGTGCATGAAGACGTTAAGATTGTGTGTTTTGAAAAGAAACTGCCATTAAATAAAATATTTGCAAATCCTAACCAAACTAGCATATATCTTAATTATATATGAATACGTCAACAATCGTATTACCAAACACGGTCTCGCTGGGTTATATAGATATGTGTGGTACCTTTTTTGTACCTTTATGCGTTTTGATTTTTCAGCCCGTTCATAACGTTTAGTATTGTATTACAGTTATCCAACACAACTCCCATGTGCATGCAAATATTCAAAGAACATCATATCTTTAAATAAATAATATATGGTTTATTGGTAATGTCTGATTTCAGAATCTGGATTCATTATTTGGGTATCCTATTTGAAATGACTAGGTCATTGTACTGCTTTGGGTACTGATAATGTGATCGTTTGGGAGGGGGGGGGGGGGACTAGGTAATAACTAGCTAGCTAATTGGAGAAAAAGCAAAACTATAGCTGGCTACCCAAACACGCACATTTACAACATTGCTGTTGTTTTGTGTATTGTTTTGAACTCAAACGTTACGACCTTATATTTGATCCTATATGCTAATAAAGCGGTGCGTGTTACCGTCACGAAGAATCCGTAGAATTGTAATGGATATTTCCTGGAAACCGCGTTTATATTACGCGTTGTCAGAAACACAACAATATTTATGTTTGATTCCCAATGAATTCCGTCTTGTATTCTACAGATATTTCTTCGGAAAGATTGTTATAAAGTTAGCTAACCATACGAGCTAAATACGATTTCAGATTGTTCGTTTTAACCGTTATCTACCAGTGTTTTAGTTTTAAAGTTATATATAACCCCTAATTGGATTTTTTTGTAAAGTATCTGACAAAAATGGCCGGTCGAGGTCAGCCTAAGAGGAGAAGGTTATCATCTAAAGGTTTGACCTCCCAGCTCCAAGTTTTATCCGGGGATGTGAGCAGTCAGGCGGGTGAGAGCAGCTACTACCTGCAGTGCCCTGACCATACGGGGGCGCCCTCTCCCGCGGATTCAACATTCAACCCGAACTATAACTCAGCTGCCGTGGTCTCTCCCTCCTCTGGAGCCGAGCACAGGCAGACTGGGTTCTGTGCTGCCAACATCACCAGCAGCATCTCAAGACCTTCGTGGTCTTCGTCCTCCTCTTGGTGGCCTTCATCCTCCTCTTTGTGGTCTTCGTCCTCCTCTTCATCTTCGCCTAGCCGGCAGGGTGTAGACGTAGCGTTGGCCTCGCAGAGTGGCAACGCCTACCGGAAGCGCGGTGGACTCAAGAGGAAGAACAGAGAGGCAGACAGCAGCGACAGTGTGCTGACCCTGGAGGAGCTCTCCGCCCCTGGGCTGTCCAACTGCATGGCCTGGGGCGAGGCCTCCACCACCATCGACTACCATCTAGAGCAGCACGAGGTCCTCTGCTCTGTCTCCAACAAATACGAGGTGCTGGAGTTCCTGGGCCATGGGGCTTTTGGCCAGGTGGCCAAGTGCTGGAAGCTCGGCACCAATGAAACAGTCGCCATCAAGGTCTTAAAAGATCACCCTTACTTTGCCCACCAGGGCCAGATCGAGGTGGCAAAATTGTGCCTGATTTAACTGAGGTTTTGAGAATCAGTTGTAGCCCTGATTCTGATGTTGCTTTGTTCCTGCTCTAATAAGATGTAATAGGCTGATATTGACTAAGACTGTGCAGTTTGTAATCAGGGGTCATTTCCCTCTGTAAAAGAGCATCTGTCAAATATAGCAAAAGTAAATGTCTGAAGGGAGCCATGCAGTAAATGGGTTGATGTTATTGAAGTTACGTAACATATTAGCCCTTGAACGCTGTGCCCTCGTGAATTAACGCCTGTCCCATCTTCCCCCATCTGCTCAGATGAGCATCCTGAGCCGTCTGAGCACGGAGAACGCAGACGAGTTCAACATTGTGCGCTGGTACGAGTGCTTCCAGCACAGGAACCACATATGCCTGGTCTTCGAGATGCTGGGGCAGAGCCTGTACGACTTCCTGAAGCACAGCGAGTTCAGCCCGCTGCCGCTGAAGTACATCCGGCCCATGTTATAGCAGCTGGCCACCGCGCTCTTGAAGCTGAAGAGTCTGGGCCTGATCCACACCGACCTCAAGCCCGACAACATCATGCTGGTGGACCCCGTCAGGCAGCCGTACTGCATTAAGATCATCGATTTCGGCTCTGCCACCCACGTCTCCGACGCCGTGTGCTCCTCCTACCTACAGACCAGATACTACCGGTGAGTGACGCGGCCTGAGGGGCGTTGGAAACAGACGCATGGTAGCGGGAATCGGTTCCTCTCGAGTGTGCTTGAGAGTCGAACTGCCCGTTGCGGACGGCTGTGGTGACACGGCTATTCAGTAAAATCGTGATAAGCCTTACGATGAACTGCAACACGTTTGATTGCCGTTTGATTTATAAGTGATGTATTTTTAACTGGATCATGTATGTGTGTAATTTATCCACACACCAGTGAATATCCTAATATATTCAGTGCCTGAGAAGTTAAGATGCTCTCAGCACACATAAAAATATTTTTTTGGTTGGTTTTATGCTTCGGGCTTTGGTAATCTCAGTATAGGGTAAGTGTAGTGCTCCATTGTAGTTACACCATGGCAGTGTTGTTCTGTATTTACGTAGTGGAGAACAACACATCAGTATGTAGTGTCAGTGTGTTGGTGAACTTGAAAGAAAGAAACTTTCAGGTAGTGAAAAAATACTTCTTAAAGCTTTTACATTTTCACTAATTAATTCATCACTCTGTGTTAAAGTGAGTATGTCACGGCCTTTCCCAACAAAGGGCAGAATGTATACTTCCTTTAACTCAAGCCCAACACTACACCTTGGGGAGTCGCAAGTTGACAGAGATGCAGAGAGAGGATTTTATCAGCAATAATTAGTTCCGAGTTGCAGCTGCAGCCCATTTGCCCATCATGTCTCAGTGCTGCTGCAACCCATCACAATAAAAGTCCCACCTTCAAACACTGATAAAATACATACAATATAAAAAAAATACCATTTAAAATACTGTCACCCGTGACATCCTCCCCCTCTAATGGGTTCTAGTCCCGAGAACCTCATCTCGAGGCCCAATCTCCAAATCTCACTGGTGGTTGACCCCGATTTACCCGCTGGGACCGTCTAGCATCTACCCCTGCTGGTTCAGAGTCCCCTTGGCACACAGGAACCCAACACCACTGTTCAGCCACTCTCGGATTCTCATCTACAGGGGGTACCTGGGGGATTTCTGGTAAGTGCAAACAAGGACGCAAAAGGTTACGATGGAGGGTGCGTTCAGGCCCTGACTTTCCCTCCGGCCTTACTACATAAGTGGGGATATCCCTAAGATGTTGTCGCACAATCACATATGGTTGGGACTCCCAACGATCACCCAATTTTCCCTTGGCTCTTCACCTGTTGTCCCATACCAACACTCGTTCTCCTGGCAGTAAAGGTGCATCTCGAGCTGTCCGATCGTACAGTCATTTGTTTTTATCCGCTGCTTTCAAGGAATGCTCAGAAACTTTACAATAGGCATAGGTTAACCGCTCGTGATGTCTCCTAACCCACTCCTGTACACCAACCTCCCCATCTTGCCTCGGCACACCCAGTGCCAAGTCCAGTGGCAAGCGTGTGTGTCTGCCAAACATCAAATAGGTTGGAGCATAACCGGTAGTACTATGCACACTGTTGTTGTAAGCATGTACAAGTGAGGGGAGGTGATCTACCCACTGACTTTGTTGCTCACGCTCCAACGTCCCTAGCAAATCTAACAGAGTTTGATTGAACCTCTCACAAGTCCCATTACCTTGAGGATGGTAAGCGCTAGTGCGACTCTTCCTACACCCATAGAGTGCACAGAGTTCCCTGATCAAGCGGGACTCGAAATTAGGCCCTTGGTCCGAATGAAACACCTCCGGACAGCCAAAAGGCTGTATGACACAGTTCCACAGGACTCTAGCTGTGGTTAACGCAGACTGATCTATAGTGGGCACTGCCCATGCAAATTTAGTAAAAAGATCTGTGATCACCAATATATTTTGATACCGATCGGCAGGTCGGCCCAAAGACAAAAAATCCATAGCCACTACATTAAGAGGGCCTTGAGCTGTAAAAGGAACCAAAGGAGCCTTACCTTCAGGTCTAGCCTTGCGAAAAGTACACCGTGAACATGCTCGAATAAAATCACGTATGGTGACTTCCATCCCCACCCAATAAAAATGTCTCTTCAAAAGTGATAGGGTTCGCTCTACCCCTTGGTGCCCAGTCTTTTTATGGTAAGCTTCCAAGAGGACTCTTGTGTAATGCTGGGGAACCCAAATTTGCGAAACAGGCTCATTCGTCTGTGGATCTTGCACAACCCGACAAATTACCCCGTCCTGCACAGTTAACCTGCTCCACTGACTCAGCATCTTTCGTACCTGTCTGGACTGTTGCTTACGTTCAGGACCTGTAGGCATCTTACTGCTCTCCCGGTAGCCTCGCACAACTTGGAGATCAGGGTCAGCCCTCTGCAGTTCTTGCCAATGAGCTGAATCCCATCCCCACCCAAACTCAACATCAGCCAGTTCACCTGGAGCCTGGACCATTCCCACCTCACACACTGTAGCTTCTTGTGGGACCATAGTTGTGGCAGGACAACCCACCCCTGATTCAGGGAGCCTTGACAGTACATCAGCATTTACATGGTTACGGCCTGGTCGATACTTAATCTGGTAGTCATAATTTGCCAATTGCGCTGCCCACCTCTGTTCAACAGCTCCCAACTTAGCAGTTTCCAAATGTACCAGGGGATTATTATCTGTAATCACCACAATCTTTGCACCCCACATATAATCTTTGAATTTTTCGGTCACTGCCCACTTTAAGGCAAGAAGTTCTAGTTTAAATGAACTGTAATTAGAATCATTTCTTTCAGCTGGATGTAAACTCCTACTTGCATATGCTATAACCCGCTCTATACCATCTTGTTGCTGAGCCAACACTGCCCCAAGTCCGTGATTACTAGCATCCGTATAGACGAGAAACGGTTGAGTGAAATCAGCATAGGCCAAAATAGGTGGTTGTAGAAGTTTTCGTTTCAGCTGGTCAAAAGCCTCCTCACAATCGGGAGTCCATTTTACACTAGGAGACCCCCGCCCTTTGTGGCGACCTGTACCCACTAACAATGCATTCAGAGGTTTAGCAATTTTTGAAAAGTCCTTAATGAACCGCCTGTAATACCCCACAAATCCCAAAAAGGATCGTACTTGTCTTACAGTTGTTGGGGTCGCCCACTCCTCCACAGCAGAGACTTTAGCTGGATCAGGGGAAACTCCTTTCCCACTTACACAGTGTCCCAGAAACTTAACCTCCTTCTGGAACAGGTGACACTTTTCAGGCCGAAGTTTCAATCCATACCTCTCCAGAGACTGAAACGCAGCATCCAAATGAGCCAGGTGTGCTGTAAAATCGACAGAAAAAACAATTGCATCATCAAGGTAAACCAAAGTTGATTCTGCTAGCTGGCCACTTAGACACCTCTGCATCAGCCTCTGGAAAGTTGCAGGGGCATTGCACAATCCAAAGGGCATACGCTCCCACTCAAATAGGCCAAAAGGAGTAGTAAAGGCTGTCTTTTCGCGGTCCTTCTCGTCCATCTTTACCTGCCAATACCCACTAGCTAAATCTAAGGTAGAGTACCACTCTGCTTGAGCCAAGCCGGTAAGGGAGTCTTCTATCCTGGGGAGAGGGAAGGCATCCTTTTTAGTCACGCTGTTCAACTTGCGATAGTCCACACAGAATCGCCAGGCTCCACACTTTTTCTGGACCAACACTACTGGGGCAGCCCAAGGACTACAGCTTTCCCTTATAATATTTCCCTCCAACATACCTTGTAGTAGGCCCCGAATCTCCCTATAAAGGGTAGGGGGAACTGGCCTATGCCTTTCCCGAATGGGAGGAGCATCCCCAGTGGGGATGGAATGTCTAACAACATCGGTACATCCATAATCTTCATCATGTGAAGCAAAAAGGTGCTGCCACTTGCCCAAAAACTGCTGTAATTGCTGCTGTTGGCCCTCATCTAGCCCTTCACCCTGCAAAGGCTCACTCTTAAGCCATTCAGGCAACTCATCCCTTAAAGGGCCTACATCCGAACCCACCTGAACAATGTCCACTTCCACAACCCCTGGGCCCACTTCAGTCAGGACCACATCTTTCTGTTCACGCACCTGCTGGGGTTCTACCATAGACACTCTGGCCAGCTTTTGATGTCTATAAATGTACACAGGGAAAGGGTTAAGATTACGGACTCTCACTGGAATACGGCCACGCTGAACTGTTGTCAGGCTCCTTGCAACTTCCACATTCTGGCATTCCCCATGCGGTTCAACAAGTACACAGCTCCCCTGGTATCCTGTCCGCCCAGGTAACCTAGCCCAAATCAAAGCTTCACTGGTAGCGGGAACAGTCACAGCATACCGACAAGCCACACGGGCAGTGTCACACCTCTGTTGCTGTAAAGAAGCAGCTTTAATTCGGCGACAATCAATAAACACATTTCCCCATTCTTTATCCAATGAGTTGGTCTGAGACGGCCGAGGCAAATTCTCCTTACTAATGACGAACAATTCCTCCCAGCAGGCAGAAATCACATTCATCCCCAGAGACTCTCTGCAAACATCGTAACTTGGGAGCCAGTGTCAACTAAACATTTAACATCTCTACCATCTACTTTTACATCTACAAGGGGGCATACACCTGCCATAGCAGTTTGGGTAGTACAAGGGTCTTTAGGGGGCAATCCGGACACTTGACCCACAGTAGCCGGAGAAACTAAAAATCCCCTTGGGGAGCACGGGATGCTGAACACGTCCTACTAATGTGTCCCACCCCACCACAACGATTACAAATTGGCCTACCCTGAGGATCCCATTTAAATCGGTTAGTGGACATACCAGTGGCCCTTGGGCTCCTCAAACCACCTTCAGCTCGAGCACTTTCTTGGGGAGGGCGCCGATTAACACGCAACTCATCTATAAGGGTCTTTGACAGTTGAGACATTTGTTCTTTAACTTCTCTCATAATCTCATTCCGAAATTCCGCCTTCCAGTCACTTACTGGCCGTGAGGGATGAGATCCAGCATTAGCAGACATACATGCAGAGGGCTCCCAGTGTTCCTGGCATTCCTGCTCTAAGGCTAGTGCTTCGGCCTTTACAACCTCAAAAGTCGAGGTAGGGGTTCTCCGCACTTGTTTTCTCAGCTCCTGACGAACAGGACCCTCCCGCAGACCCAGAATGAACTGATCACGTAATAATATGTCTCCTTCTTCTAAGCCCGTCTCGTCCCTACTTTTCAGCCTGCAAAACAATTCCCTAAGGTGTAGCGCAAATGACCTGAGAGATTGTCTAGGTTCCTGCTTACAATTAAAAAACTGTGCCCTCAAAGCTGCAATTGGTGTATTATCCCCATATAGTGCAATTAGCAAATCAAAAATTTTCTTGGTAGTGTCTCTATGCTCTTCTTCGAGTGCTAAAACCTCCCGTCTGGCATCTCCTTCTAAAGACCCCACTAAAAACTGAACCTGTTGCTGCTCGCTTAATCGCTGAACACTGAGCATATATTTCATCTGGGTTTTCCATTCTCCCAACTTTACTGTACCCGTACCATCAAACTTAGACACCCAAGACCCTCCCATAAAAAATGGCATCATCATTAAGGGCCCTGTACCCTGAGGATCCTCACCAGGCATACTGTAAACTTGTTGCTCAACCCAAGGTGTAAATCCTGCCAACTGCGCCAAATTTATGTCACGGCCTTTCCCAACAAAGGGCAGAATGTATACTTCCTTTAACTCAAGCCCAACACTACACCTTGGGGAGTCGCAAGTTGACAGAGATGCAGAGAGAGGATGTAAATTCACAATTTATTATTTCACACAAAAGATAAAATTTATAAATTCTATTTTTTAAAAAAAGCATCCACTCCAAGTCCACCCAGTCTCAGTCCAGACCCTCGGCAGCCAGTTCCAGGGAGAAACACGCAACAGTCCGCTTAGTGCTCTGGATAGGTAGTGCCAGCCTAATAGGAAGCAACTTGGCGATGTATCACCACTGACTCCAACAACTTAAATGATTAAATTGTACTGCCTTAAAATGGCGACTGCTGGATGGCCGGAGGCTAAAATTCTTCTAAAAGGTGGGGAAGGTGGGAAAGTAAAGTGGGGAAGTTTCACTTAGCTTTGGGAAGGGTGAGCGTATCCTCACCCTTCCGTTGTCTCAATGTGCTTCTCGTGAGTAGACAGCTCCAACCGCAACGTCCCTCACACTCTCGCTTCCAGCGGCTGATCAGCCGTATACTTCAGTGCGTCCCAACTTCCTGGATCAGTCGGACAACAGGGCGCCGCTTGGTTCACTCAACTCAGCCATCCATGAAGGAAGTCCTTCCTATTTCCGTCCTCAATCTGTGCTTTTTGCGTATTCTAAGCAGAGTCCAAAGCAGTGTCCACATGCGCCCTCCTTGTCCAAGATTTTTGCTTCCCCCCATTCTGCACTCCAACGGCTATTTTATCAGCAATAATTAGTTCCGAGTTGCAGCTGCAGCCCATTTGCCCATCATGTCTCAGTGCTGCTGCAACCCATCACAATAAAAGTCCCACCTTCAAACACTGATAAAATACATACAATATAAAAAAAATACCATTTAAAATACTGTCACCCGTGACAAGTACCTTTGAATCACAACAAACTAGAGTATCATGCTAGACGTTATGATGGACGTTTTTGTGTTTTTGGTCCAGATCGCCCGAGATCATCCTGGGTCTCCCGTTCTGCGAGGCCATTGATATGTGGTCCCTGGGCTGTGTCATCGCCGAGCTCTTCCTGGGCTGGCCCCTGTATCCTGGAGCATCTGAATACGATCAGGTCAGCCCAAGGGCCTCGGACCCGAACCTTGCCTTTCTCACGCTTCTGTCCTTATTCACGAAGCATCAAAGAACAGCGCTGATTCAGAGTCTGCTTTCCCACCTCCTTTCCAGAACTTCCTCGCTGTGTAATAAAGATGTTTGGGAGAAGAGTGGTGTTGCTAACGGTGATGGCCACCCTTATTCTAACTATGCAGCTTGTTTGCTGGTCCCTGATGACTGGCAAGGAAGAGACTATGAATGATTTTTGGGAATCAACAAAACAATTAACTCAAATGTGATCTGTGGGCTCTTTAGGTCTGAGATGTGTTTTCTGGCTGTAATTGGTAATCTAATAAGAGCTGTTTACAGTAGTGCTAGAAATATTGTCTTGCAGTGGAAGAAAATCTCTGGTTTTATGACAGTGGAATTCTAAGCTGGGTCCAGGTGAAGTTCCCAGTACAACAGGGTTGACTGGTGCAAGGTGTTTTAGGAATGCGAGGCCCTTACGGCTTTGTGGCCGTAGTGACATGTAGGGTTCGGATTTTTAGAGTAATTGTCTTTGCTAGCTCGTCTTCAGGATCCATATATGAACGTAAAATAAAGTCATCCCATCATACCATAAAATCATACCTCCTGTGTGCTGTCGCCGCAGATCCGGTACATCTCCCAGACGCAGGGCCTTCCACCAGAGAACCTCCTGAGCGCGGGAACCAAGACCGGATGCTACTTCCACAGGGGCTCTGGCTCCAGCTACCATCTGTGGAGACTCAAGGTCCCCCATCCTTCGTGTGCCATGTGTTCGCTTCATAAGAGAATTGTAATGGCACCTGACGGTACACCTGAATGTTTTTTTTCTGCTTATATGTTCCCCAGACGCCTTTGGAGCATGAGGTGGAGCTTGGCGTCGAGTCCAGAGAGACCAGGAAATATATTTTCAACTGTCTCGACGACATGATGCAGGTTAGTTGTGCTCTTGTTCACCTTATCGCACGCTTTGCATCACTGCAACAAAGAGCACAAAGAGCACCAGCTGCTGGTGGAGCATGTAGAGAAGGTCTTGGCTCTGAGTTCAAGGGTTTGAGGGTTCGTGCTCTCATAATAAGAAGTGTATGTAAGTCGCAACAGCGCCTGTGAAATGCAGAGAAACGCACGCCGATTTTGCTGCTGAAACAGCATCTTAGGCACTAGTGATGTGTCTGTCGCGAACGATCCGGCTCTAAGAGCCAGTGTTACACCGAATTCTGCGACCGTCGAATTTTGTGACCGCAGAGGGCGCTATTTCGCAGTTTCAGTTAGTTTCAGTTCACAGGCACGAGCGCTTTACGAATGCTGCGTAAGCTACGCCGACGCGCTTTCTTTTCTCGTTTTGCTGCTGTCCACGAGCCAAAATATGAGAGATGCGTGTATTTACATTTTATGTCATCTGTTAACAAGAATGTTTCATTACAACATTTTTACACGTGACGACAGGAGTAAAGTCAGCCAATACATAGGCCTACGCCTGACAATAGCAAACTTTTCATAAGTAAGTTCTTAATATGTGACCCCACTGAATTTCCACCTATAATCATTTTGAAAACAGCCATGTCTTTCCTGGTGACCTACCATCCCGTCACCTTATTAGACAGAGAAAAAAAAATGAATGGAATGGACAAGTGCACTTTGGAATAGGAGTCACCGATTCTGACGGCTGCTGTCTAAATATGTGACCCTACTGAATTTTCACCTATAATCATTTTGAAAACAGCCATGTCTTTTCTGGTGACCTACCATCCCGTCACCTTATTAGACAGAAAAAAAAATATGAATGGAATGGACAAGTGCACTTTGGAATAGGGGTCACCGATTCTGACGGCTGCCATCAGAATATGTGACCCCACTGAATTTTCACCTATAATCATTTTGAAAACAGCCATGTCTTTTCTGGTGACCTACCATCCCGTCACCTTATTAGACAGAAAAAAAAATATGAATGGAATGGACAAGTGCACTTTGGAATAGGGGTCACCGATTCTGACGGCTGCTGTCTAAATATGTGACTGCTGTCCATCTCCATACAAACTAGTTAAAACCCAACCAAATGTTTTCAGGTGACTTACCATCCCTACACCTGTTAGCCAAAGAAAAACATTCATGAATGGAGTGGACAGACTGACCGTGGCATAGGGGTCACCCATTCTGACAGCTGCCAACTGGATCTGTGACTTTAATGTATCTTCAAAAAATATTAAAAGATCGTTTTAAAAACGTTTTAGTAGACTATATTTAAACATTTTATTCAGAAGTGTATAATTACCATTCGGAATGAGGTCCAAATGACAGCAGCTTACATAACTTACTTATGAAAAGTTTGCTATTGTCAGGCGTATGTATTGGCTGACTTTACTCCTGTCGTCACGTGTAAAAATGTTGTAATGAAACATTCTTGTTAACAGACGACATAAAATGTAAATACACGCATCTCTCATATTTTGGCTCGTGGACAGCAGCAAAACGAGAAAAGAAAGCGCGTCGGCGTAGCTTACGCAGCATTCGTAAAGCGCTCGTGCCTGTGAACTGAAACTAACTGAAACTGCGAAATAGCGCCCTCTGCGGTCACAAAATTCGACGGTCGCAGAATTCGGTGTAACACCGGCGCTTTGAAGTGAACGATTGGAACCGGCTCCACAATGGGAGCCGTTTTAGGATCCTATTTGGGAGCCGCTTTTTCCTTCAGTATTGCGCTTGTGCTCTGCAAGTGCCAGTTTTTTTCCAACATCGTTTTTATTTGTCCTCCGGTGCCTCGCTGTCTCTCCCTCTCCTTGCACGTATTGCTCTGCTTCTGCCAGTGGTAGAGAGCGGAGAGTTTATTTCCTCAGTCGGTGCTTAAGCTAAGTTGATACCAGCGCGAGGGTCCGTGCGCCCTGCGTGAGGACCCCCGTGCGAAGTGAGGTCGTGCACCTCTTCAGCGCAATGAACAAAGTTATGTATGCCGGGTTCATACACCTTTACAAGGTGGAATTCAAGCACTTGTACGTCACTTTTCAATATTGAAAAAGGCCATTTTCAATATTTCCCAGCACCTTAAACTTAAATATTTATACATTTATTCGAAATAATTTGCTTGTTTATCACATCGATTCAGTCAGACAGCTATTTGTTGTGAAACAAAATACAGTTACATTTTCAAGTACTTTAGCACTTTTCAAACCTGGAACACAATGCAACAATAATTTTTGTCAGGTAAATGTTAAATCCCCTGTTTTTAAAGGGTGTTTCTTTATACTACCACATATCGTTTCGGACAACACTGCAAAGAATGTCTCCACGGCCCGCATGTCAAGCGTGTGCTCCACACATCTGACCAATCACACGCAGCTTTCAGTTAATAATGTGGTGGTAAAACACTGAAAAAAAGTAATCTCCACTTTTTTTGTGGAAACGGCAGGCAATTGGCCAAGCTGTATTGCGTTATATTTTGGTGCTATTTTGTGATAATTTAATAATTGGTTATAATAAAAGTTTTATTTATAAAGCATTGTTATGCAGCATTTTTACTCATCACAAGTGCTTAACAATGTCAATAATGAAACAAAATGTTATTAAATTAGGTTTAAGCTATTAATTAATAATGTAAAAAATATATATGGGGAGCCGTTTGGGAGCCGACAAGAGCCGGCTCTCCACAGTAAGAAGAACCATTAGAGCCGCATCTCAAAATAGAGCCGAAAATCCGAGGATCCCATCACTATTAGGCACATCGGCGCCCTCTGCTGGCGCATAATATAACCTACCGGTTCGTCTCCCATGCAGGTCAACATGCCCAGTCTAGAAGGCAGAGACATTCTAGTGGAGAAGGATGACCGGCGTGAGTTCATGGACCTGCTGAAAAAGATGCTGACGCTGGACGCAGAGCACCGAATCACGCCGATGGAGACCCTCAGCCACACGTTTGTCACCATGGCTCACCTTCCCCACCTCCCTCACAGTGCACAGTGAGTGTGTACAGGGCCGTCCCTCCGTCTCACACAGTCCTGCTGTGTTCCAGCTCCGACACACGCAGGACGGTTTGCTTGTCGATCATTATGCAGGGCTCTTTGTCTGTCTCACTCTCTCTCTCTCACTCACTTTGCAGTGTAAAGTCCTGCTTTCAGAACATGGAGATCTGTAAGCGGACGTGCACGGGCTTCAACAGCAGCAGAGGCCTGTTCGGCAGTGGAGGCGGGGCCGGGGGCGGGGCCAGTACTGACGCCAACCTCCCAGTCACCTTCAACAGCCAGATTGGCCAACACAGCCAGGTGGGCCTGCCAGCACAAGCTTGTAGTGTGTTGCACCAGTGTCCCCAAACCTACAGCTCATATAAAATGACTGCAGGCGTTCAGATAAGAAATTACTCACCGGAACTGTGTTTTTCAGCTATGTTTGAAGGGTTTTGTCATTAAGTACATTTTGCCCTGTTTGTTGGTGTGTGTGTGTGTGTGTGTGTGTGTGTGTGTGTGTGTGTGTGTGTGTGTGTGTGTGTGTGTCCTCTGCCACGCACCCATATCAGCCCATCATCATCTGGGACATGCCCAGCCCTGCTGTCAGCATCATTATCATCTCCAGCGGCACCGAGGACGATGCCAACCTGCCCACCAGGTGCACTCCCTGCGAACTCCGTTGCTCCGCCTCCTGAGCCTCTGAGCTCGGTGTTTGCTGCAAATTCCTTTGATGAGTTCCTTCATAACGGTCACCCTTCTGCTTGGTCACCTTGTGGTTTTTAAACGCCCCCCCCCCCCCCCCAGTTGCAGTGTGAACCAGCGGGTGGACGACATCAGCTGTGGGACCGTGCGGGACTCTGACTCGTCCACCTGCAGCCTGCTCAGCCCCAGGCACCTGCTCACCTTTATGGACAACGTCACCAAGTCGCTGGCCATGGCCATGGCCTCGGCGAAGGCCCTGCCCTAAGAGGGCAGGGCACCAGGTGAGTCCTTGTCCCAAGTGCTCTGCCTCTCCCATACCTCCGGCTCTGTCGACAGGCCTCTGCCGTGCCATTGATCAATGTCTCACATCCCCATATAGAGTCGAGCGCCGCGGCCTCCGGGCAGTCCAAGAAGACTTCGGTTGTGCCCCCTGCCAGAGCAGCCCTGCCCGACGCTGAGAGACAGAGTCCACCAAGTCTCAGCCTCTCAACCTGAGCCAGGTAGAGCGTCTGTAGAGCAGTTTGCCTTCACACGCTGCAGCTGCTGTCACACTTCGTAATACACTTCACACTGGCCCATAGAAAATCTTATCTTCGCTCTGCTGTCTTATCCACACTCTGCTCATCAGCTTCATTTAAGATAATTTTCTAGTAGGCCTGTCGGATTGCAAAGCTTTGAGTCTGACCGGTGCATTGATTTGCTGGAATACTGTATATGTTGGCCAGAGTATGTTGTATATATTCAGTTTTATATATTCACTTTTCCCAGCAGCAGCACCGGCGTCCCACTCCCCAACAGTCATAGTCAGAGAGACCCTCAAAAAAAGGTTTGTTAGTACTTCAGGTTTTTAAATTCCAGTTCTTGTATGTCATGTCTTTTTTTGTACATATTTTATGTCGGTGGGAAGTGCTGTTGTCAGCTTATTTGTAAAAATCTGGTGTAGACCAGAGTGTAGTTCAGCTGGGGTATTGATATCTCACTGCCATTTTGTGTCTTGGCTCCTCCTACAGGTCCAGCAGTCTGTGATCATCTCATGACAGGTCAGGAGGCCGCTCCCCCTGGCGCCAGTCCAACTACCCCTCAGACTCTTCTTACCTGAAATAAATGGGCTTTGAAATAAGATGATGGTGGATAAGCCCATGATCCACTGGGTCCTGGACTACCTGTCTGCTAGACCCCAGTATGTGAGAACTGGAACCTGCCAGTCTGATCGTCTGGTCAGCAACATCGGTGCTTCACAGGGAACTGTGCTCTCCCCCTTCCTTTTCACCCTGTACACCACTGACGTCCAGTACAGGTCTGACCACTGTCACCTTCGGAAATTTTCTTACGACTCAATGGTGGTTGGGTGCATCAAAGACGAACAGGAAGGACAATACAGAGACCTTGTTGACAGATTTGTTGGGTGGTGTAAAAGGAACCACTTGATCATCAATGTGACCAAAACCAAGGAGATGGTGGTGGACTTCAGAAGGAAGAGGCCCACAATCTGCCCAGTCACCATCATGGGTCAGGACGTTGAGCTGGTTGACTCCTACAAATACCTGGGTGTGCTGCTGTACAACAAACTGGACTGGAAGGCCAACACTGATGCTTTCTGAGACGACTCAGGTCCTTTAATGTGTGCAGCACGTTGGTGGAGATCTTCTACCAGTCTGTTGTTGCTGGTGCTATCTTCTTTGCAGCAGTCTGCTGGGGAAGCAGCATCAGGGGACTGATGGTCAGACAGAGGAGCACCTTTAGCAACAGACTCATCCAGCTCCACTGCAACAAAGATCGGTACAGGAGCTCATTCGTACCAACTGTGATCACACTGTACAACAGCTCTCCACTGTGCCAGTCGTTATTTCAGTGGAAGTGTTTAAATAAAAAGAATTTATTGATACAATTGAATGTGTGAGTGCAATCAGTGAGTTATTACAAGGCAAACATGAAAACAATTGGCCCCAGCAACACTATTTTTGAGCTTTTTTTGCACTCTTTTGTAGTCATGTAAAATGTAGGTAACATTGTTCTTTACCACTGGAAATAAGTGGCAAAACAAAGAGCCATTTGACTGACTCTTTATGAAGAGCTGAGCCAAAAGATCCGGCTCCCTAAAAAGAGATGAAATTCCCATCACTAACTGGTACTTACTGCACAATTCTGATGCCACTATCTTGCACATTTCATCTTCAATCTCATGTAATTTTGATATCTATTGCTTTCATACTGTTATTTCATATCTTCAAATCTATTTAATTCTATATATATAATATATTCATTACTTCTGATACCATAATTATTGTTCTTGCTCTCATTGTAACTGTGCTGCTGTAATAACCGACTTTCCCTCTGGGATTAATTAAGTTCTATCTATCTATCTATCTATCTATCTAGATAATTTCATTACTTCAGTGTCTGGGCTTTTGTTGTTTGTTTGTCCATTTTTGTTTGTTTTAGCATACTTTTATTATATATATTTTTTATGATGTTTATTATGTAGACCGACACAAGAATGAGACATGAATATAAAGAGAGGTACAAAATGTATTGCAGTACGTGTTCCAACAGAGGCCCCTGGGTCAGCCAGAGCTGGGGTGGCTGCTCTAGCAAACGCGTGGCCTTATACTGCATGCTTTACACAATAAATTATAGCCACGCCCTGTTATCATACAAAAATCAACAGCAGCTCCATAGAGAAGAGCCAAGCTATAGAAAGCCATCTGGCACTAAGAAAGAAAAAAAAATTTTTTAAACATGAACAAACTAATTTTCTTCACCATTCAGTAAATATTTAAATTTCTTTTAAAGATATAAACAATATTTTCTGTTAAAATTTGATACAGGAATAGAGGAGCTGGCTGCACAGCAGCACCCATACAAATGTTTCTCAAAACACCTCAGTGGAGTGTTATGACAACACACACACACACACACACACACACGCACACGCACACACACACACACACACACACACACACACACACACACACACATGCACGGCAAGCCTGTAGTGTAACTGATCAGAAGGGTATCAAATGGGGAGATGAGGAATTGTGAGTGTGTGTTCACATTTGGCTGACGGTAAAGCTGTTGTGTGTGAAGAGTGTGTGTGTGTGTGCATGTCCATGTGTGAGATTAGCTGGGGTTCCGGTCCTTGCTGGCATACAGAGCTCTCAGCGTCTGAGCCAGTTTATGGCTAAGTTTGTTGGCGGTGGTCAGCGTGATCTTTCTGTAGATGATGTCGGTGAGGCGGACGGTCTCCACCCAGGGCACCAGCTTGCGTCCCTCCTTACGGCGAGCTTCGCTCCAGGCGCTGGAGAAAGACCCAGCCATCCAGCGCACGCTGTAGCCGTCCGCCGTGCGCTCCAGCACGCGGCCCAGCTGCGGTCTGTTCCGGTACTGTGGGCAGTGCAGGGCCACGATGTCCAGAGCGCTCACAGACAGGCTCATGTTAGCCAGCACAGCGTCCGCACTCTCCCCCGCCTTCCTCCCACGCCCAGACACCTGCAGGAGGCGCAAGCGCACAGTAACCCACCTGTGAGAAATCTCTCTTATTTGCGCTGTGACAATAAAGATAAACCTCAGTCCATAACCTGTCCAGAACACACTAATGTGAAACCTCAGTCCATAACATGTCCAGAACACACTAATGTGAAACCTCAGTCCAGAACCTGTCCAGAACACACTAATGTGAAACCTCAGTCCAGAACCTGTCCAGAACACACTAATGTGAAACCTCAGTCCAGAACACCATAAGTATATCATGTGTAAAGACAAACATCAGTCCTTTTTTTGGCATCAGTTAAATAATGTGTGCGTGTCCTTACTCCTGCTGTCCTCTCGTCCCCCTCACTGTCGTACTCGTCCATCTGGGCTTGGTGGTGGTTGTGTAGTTTTGCTCCACCTGTCCCCTCCAGCAGGGCGGAGATGGCTTTGTTCCGAACGGCAGCAGCGTTCTCCCCTACCTCCTCCTCTTCATCAGGATCGAGATGTTCCATCAACAGCTTAAACTGCAACACACACACACAAACACATATCAGCATTCACAATTGTACACAAACATGTCACATTTGACAGCAGTTAAGGGCTAGAACATGCTCTGTCAGTTCACAGATTTGTAAAATACCACAAGTACCTATGTTTAAAAGTAGAAGTGGCCATCATGTGACTGGCTGACCCACTTCTACTTAGGTAACCCTTCATCTGAGAGACTATACTAAAGATGCCACCTTTCCCACTATAAAACATTCTGCAAAATGAGTCTTAAAAAGCCAAGTAAACACACCAATAACCAAAATACAAATGGTCAGTTTTACCCCATTTCTATGGTAACCTCTTGAGACACACTTAGCCCCACTGGGCATTGTGACCTCCAGGGAAAGACCACCATCTGTCACCACGTATGGTTTAACGCAGGATCACCAGATCTGTCACCACGTATGGTTTAACGCAGGATCACCAGATCTGTCACCACGTATGGTTTAACGCAGGATCACCAGATCTGTCACCACGTATGGTTTAACGCAGGATCACCAGATCTGTCACCACGTATGGTTTAACGCAGGATCACCAGATCTGTCACCATGTATGGTTTAACGCAGGATCACCAGATCTGTCACCACGTACGGTTTAACGCAGGATCACCAGATCTGTCACCACGTATGGTTTAACGCAGGATCACCAGATCTGTCACCACGTATGGTTTAACGCAGGATCACCAGATCTGTCACCACGTATGGTTTAATGCAGGATCACCAGATCTGTCACCACGTATGGTTTTACCAGATCCTGCAGCCCCACAGGAACCCCACATCCTGCAAACCCCACACTATTAACACCATTAGTGTAAAGGCAAAAAAATTACTTGGGTATTTACAAAACCAGTCAATGCTACAGAGAAAATTATAATATCTTTATAATATATAATAAAATGTAATACTTAATACTAGTGGTGGGCCGTTAACGCCATTAACGCCGATAATGTCGGCCATTATCGGCGTTAACGGCCCACCACTTCTTAATACTCATCTTAGTATAAACAGATAATAATGATAGCTGTACACTATATGGCTCTCCTAGCCTGCTAGTGCTAAAAGAGAGCTTATATGAAGTCTATCAAACAGACTCTGCTCAACTTTAGCCAGCTGGTGTTAGCAGCTAAAGAAAACTAGATAGTTTGTTTGGGAACTAGCAAAGACTTCCATGTCTTATCTATCAGAGGCTAGCAGGGCTGCTAGAGTAAGTGAAAATGTGAGCTGACCACCATTTTAGCATGTCATTCTTCTAAGATATAAATAAAACTATGAAGTGAAGTCTTTGACTTACAGCAGAGCTATAACATTAATTAATGTTATATTTTAAAAAGGTCTTACCGTTTTTAGCTGGAGTACAAAAAGTTGGGGGACAGCAGCTCAAAACGTGGTGTCTGGAGTCCATGAGGTGAAAAGTGGGTGGAAGTGTAAGCTAATTGAAAACAACAACCACCTAATGAGTAAAATCTATCAATTTTCTGTATCCTTGAAGTAGGCCTAATGTGTCACAGTTAATTTTATTAAAGCAAAATTGTGTAAAATACAATTAATAAACACATTACATTTGTTGAATTAGACTCAATTTGATTTTTAACTACATGTATCCTTATTTATTATGTATTAGTAACTTTTAATTATTTAGTAAACATTAATTAACCCCAGTCCCACTTTTTACAGTGTATGCTAATATTTTAAAATGTATAAATGATAAATAAAAGCTTTGCAATTTAAGCATGACTACAGTAAGTGTAAAAAGATATGCCCACACTGAATAAGAGTGTCAAATGCTTTTAAGACATGTTTGCGTTGCATGAATTCATAAAGCAGCTTTGTTTGTAGCCAGATACAAATATATGTTATAGCTGTTTAAAGGAGGGAGCACCTTTAACCTGAAGAATTAGAATTGAGCTGTTTTATCAGAGACAGGATCGTTGCAGCAAATTCTGGGCCCTATACACTCTCAATGTCACTGGGCCCTTATAAATGCCAGAAAACGAGGCACATGAGCAAAATGTGTCAGAAAATACATATCAGAGATGATTTCAATAAAAATCATAAAAGTGATTGTGATATAATAATGCTAAGATTGAATCCAATGACTTTAACCAGTAATTTAAAATTTAGTTTTCTACGTCGTACCCCACATACATAAATTACAAGTCGGTTGTGCTCCGCTAATTATGAGGAGCCCGTCTAAACCAAAAATGCCAGGGCCAATTTTTTGTCCCAGTCCAGCCCTGCCCTCATATGTGCTTCTCTGAGTTAAAACCCTCAATGCAGACACACACTAATCAACTATAACTCTTTGCCAACCCAGAGTGTAATAATGCAGGAAAAAATCAGTTGTCTTATATAATATTCATGTTAAGGAAATTTCTACTGGATCAGGTTTCCTAGATTATTGTGATTCCGCTAAAAACAGGAAAGCTCCGTATACACACGTGAGACGAACACTGTCTACAGTGCATTCTCCCCCCTCAGTTTCTCAGTGTGTCCAAATGTACTGTGAACATGTGATAACGGAGTAAAGGAGATCGGACTGGCCTCTCTCCTCAGAGTTCCTGTTATATACGAGACTCTCTTGCTTTTTTACTTTTGTAATAAATCTCTCTTTTAACCACGTCTGGGTCCTCATCTATTTTCAGGAAATTTCCACGACAATAAGAAATACCATCCTCTTGTAATTCCAATGGGAAACTCGAGAGCGCATGAAGACGTTAAGATTGTGGGTTTTGAAAAGAAACTGCCATTAAATAAAATATTTGCCAATCCTAACCAAACTAGCATATATCTTAATTATATATGAATAAGTCAACAATCGTATTACCAAACACGGTCTCGCTGGGTTATATAGATATGTGTGTTACCTTTTGTGTACCTTTATGCGTTTTGATTTTTCAGCCCGTTCATAACGTTTAGTATTGTATTACAGTTATCCAACACAACTCCCATGTGCATGCAAATATTCAAAGAATATCATATCGTTAAATAAATAATATATGGTTTATTTGTAATGTCTGATTTCAGAATCTGGATTCATTATTTGGGTATCCTATTTGAAATGACTAGGTCATTGTACTGCTTTGGGTACTGATAATGTGATCGTTTGGGAGGGGGGGACTAGGTAATAACTAGCTAGCTAATTGGAGAAAAAGCAAAACTATAGCTGGCTACCCAAACACGCACATTTACAACATTGCTGTTGTTTTGTGTATTGTTTTGAACTCAAACATTACGACCTTATATTTGATCCTATATGCTAATAAAGCAGCGCTGCAAAGCGCGTTGTGGTGCGTGTTACCGTCACGAAGAATCCGTAGAATTGTAAAGGATATTTCCTGGAAACCGCGTTTATATTACGCGTTGTCAGAAACACAACAATATTTATGTTTGATTCCCAATGAATTCCGTCTTGTATTCTACAGATATTTCTTCGGAAAGATTGTTATAAAGTTAGCTTACCATACGAGCTAAATACGATTTCAGATTGTTCGTTTAACCGTTATCTACCAGTGTTTTAGTTTTAAAGTTATATATAACCCCTAATTGGATTTTTTTGTAAAGTACCTGTCGAAACGAAGTAGATTTGACAAAAATGGCCGGTCGAGGTCAGCCTAAGAGGAGAAGGTTATCATCTAAAGGTTTGACCTCCCAGCTCCAAGTTTTATCCCGGGATGTGAGCGGTCAGGCGGGTGAGAGCAGCTACTACCTGCAGTGCCCTGACCATACGGGGGCGCCCTCTCCCGCGGATTCAACATTCAACCCTAACTATAACTCAGCTGCCGTGGTCTCTCCCTCCTCTGGAGCCGAGCACAGGCAGACTGGGTTCTGTGCTGCCAACATCACCAGCAGCATCTCAAGACCTTCGTGGTCTTCGTCCTCCTCTTGGTGGCCTTCATCCTCCTCTTTGTGGTCTTCGTCCTCCTCTTCATCTTCGCCTAGCCGGCAGGGTGTAGACGTAGCGTTGGCCTCGCAGAGTGGCAACGCCTACCGGAAGCGCGGTGGACTCAAGAGGAAGAACAGAGAGGCAGACAGCAGCGACAGTGTGCTGACCCTGGAGGAGCTCTCCGCCCCTGGGCTTTCCAACCGCATGGCCTGGGGCGAGGCTTCCACCACCATCGACTACCATCTAGAGCAGCACGAGGTCCTCTGCTCTGTCTCCAACAGATACGAGGTGCTGGAGTTCCTGGGCTGTGGGGCTTTTGGCCAGGTGGCCAAGTGCTGGAAGCTCGGCACCAATGAAACAGTCGCCATCAAGATCTTAAAAGATCACCCTTACTTTGCCCGCCAGGGCCAGATCGAGGTGGGAAAATTGTGCCTGATTTAACTGAGGTTTTGAGAATCAGTTGTAGCCCTGATTCTGATGTTGCTTTGTTCCTGCTCTAATAAGATGTAATAGGCTGATATTGACTAAGACTGTGCAGTTTGTAATCAGGGGTAATTTCCCTCTGTAAAAGAGCATCTGTCAAATATAGCAAAAGTAAATGTCTGAAGGGAGCCATGCAGTAAATGGGTTGATGTTATTGAGGTTACGTAACATATTAGCCCTTGAACGCTGTGCCCACGTGAATTAACGCCTGTCCCATCTTCCCCCATCTGCTCAGATGAGCATCCTGAGCCGTCTGAGCACGGAGAACGCAGACGAGTTCAACATTGTGCGCTGGTACGAGTGCTTCCAGCACAGGAACCACATATGCCTGGTCTTTGAGATGCTGGGGCAGAGCCTGTACGACTTCCTGAAGCACAGTGAGTTCAGCCCGCTGCCGCTGAAGTACATCCGGCCCATTTTACAGCAGCTGGCCACCGCGCTCTTGAAGCTAAAGAGTCTGGGCCTGATCCACACCGACCTCAAGCCCGACAACATCATGCTGGTGGACCCCGTCAGGCAGCCGTACCGCATTAAGGTTATCGACTTCGGCTCTGCCACCCACGTCTCCGACGCCGTGTGCTCCTCCTACCTACAGACCAGATACTACCGGTGAGTGATGCAGCCTGAGGGGCGTTGGAAACAGACGCATGGTAGCGGGAATTGGTTCCTCTCGAGTGTGCTTGAGAGTTGAACTGCCCGTTGCGGACGGCTGTGGTGACACGGCTATTCAGTAAAATCGTGATAAGCCTTACGATGAACTGCAACACGTTTGATTGCCGTTTGATTTATAAGTGATGTATTTTTAACTGGATCATGTATGTGTGTAATTTATCCAAACACCAATGAATATCCTAATATATTCAGTGCCTGAGAAGTTAAGATGCTCTCAGCACATATAAAAATGTTATTTTTGGTTGGTTTTATGCTTCGGGCTTTGGTAATATCAGTATAGGGTAAGTGTACTGCTCCATTGTAGTTACACCATGGCAGTGTTGTTCTGTATTTACGTAGTGGAGAACAACACATCAGTATGTAGTGCCAGTGTGTTGGTGAACTTGGCTCCACTCAGGTTACTCTACTGTAGTAGATGGGTAATGCACAGGCCAGTATTGCGCTACCAATTTAAAGCTTAAAGCTTTTACATTTTCACTAATTAATTCATCACTCTGTGTTAAAGTGAGTACCTTTGAATCACAACAAACTAGAGTATCATGCTAGACGTTATGATGGACGTTTTTGTGTTTTTGGTCCAGATCGCCCGAGATCATCCTGGGTCTCCCTTTCTGCGAGGCCATTGATATGTGGTCCCTGGGCTGTGTCATCGCCGAGCTCTTCCTGGGCTGGCCCCTGTATCCTGGAGCATCTGAATATGATCAGGTCAGCCCACGGGCCTCGGACCAGAACCTCGCCTTTCTCACGCTGTCCTTATTCACGAAGCATCAAAGAACAGCGCTGATTCAGAGTCTGCTTTCCCACCTCCTTTCCAGAACTTCCTCGCTGTGTAATAAAGATGTAAATCTTGTTTGGGAGAAGAGTGGTGTTGCTAACGGTGATGGACACCCTTAAACTATGCAGCTTGTTAGCTGGTCCCTGATGACTGGCAAGGAAGAGACTATGAATGATTTTTGGGGAACCAACAAAACAATGAACTCAAATGTGATCTTTGGGCTCTTTAGGTCTGAGATGTGTTTTCTGGCTGTAATTGGTAATCTAATAAGAGCTGTTTACAGTAGTGCTAGAAATATTGTCTTGCAGTGGAAGAAAATCTCTGGTTTTATGACAGTGGAATTCTAAGCTGGGTCCAGGTGAAGTTCCCAGTACAACAGGGTTGACTGGTGCAAGGTGTTTTAGGAATGCGAGGCCCTTACGGCTTTGTGGCCGTAGTGACATGTAGGGTTCGGATTTTTAGAGTAGTTGTCTTTGCTAGCTCGTCTTCAGGATCCATATATGAACGTAAAATAAAGTCATCCCATCATACCATAAAATCATACCTCCTGTGTGCTGTCGCCGCAGATCCGGTACATCTCCCAGACGCAGGGCCTTCCACCAGAGAACCTCCTGAGCGCGGGAACCAAGACCGGATGCTACTTCCACAGGGGCTCTGGCTCCAGCTACCATCTGTGGAGACTCAAGGTCCCCCATCCTTCGTGTGCCATGTGTTCGCTTCATAAGAGAATTGTAATGGCACCTGACGGTACACCTGAATATTTTTTTTCTGCTTCTATGTTCCCCAGACGCCTTTGGAGCATGAGGTGGAGCTTGGCGTCGAGTCCAGAGAGACCAGGAAATATATTTTCAACTGTCTCGACGACATGATGCAGGTTAGTTGTGCTCTTGTTCACCTTATCGCACGCTTTGCATCACTGCAACAAAGAGCACAAAGAGCACTAGCTGCTGGTGGAGCATGTAGAGAAGGTCTTGGCTCTGAGTTCAAGGGTTTGAGGGTTCGTGCTCTCATAATAAGTGTATGTAAGTTGCAACAGCGCCTTAGAAATGCAGAGAAACGCACGCCGATTTTGCTGCTGAAACAGCATCTTAGGCACATCGTCGCCCTCTGCTGGCGCATAATATAACCTACCGGTTCGTCTCCCATGCAGGTCAACATGCCCAGTCTAGAAGGCAGAGACATTCTAGTGGAGAAGGCTGACCGGCGTGAGTTCATGGACCTGCTGAAAAAGATGCTGACGCTGGACGCAGAGCACCGAATCACGCCGATGGAGACCCTCAGCCACACGTTTGTCACCATGGCTCACCTTCCCCACCTCCCTCACAGTGCACAGTGAGTGTGTACAGGGCCGTCCCTCCGTCTCACACAGTCCTGCTGTGTTCCAGCTCCGACACACGCAGGACGGTTTGCTTGTCGATCATTATGCAGGGCTCTTTGTCTGTCTCACTCTCTCTCTCTCTCACTTTGCAGTGTAAAGTCCTGCTTTCAGAACATGGAGATCTGTAAGCGGACGTGCACGGGCTTCAACAGCAGCAGAGGCCTGTTCGGCAGTGGAGGCGGGGCCGGGGGCGCGGCCAGTACTGACGCCAACCTCCCAGTCACCTTCAACAGCCAGATTGGCCAACACAGCCAGGTGGGCCTGCCAGCACAAGCTTGTAGTGTGTTGCACCAGTGTCCCCAAACCTACAGCTCATATAAAATGACTGCAGGCGTTCAGATAAGAAATTACTCACCGGAACTGTGTTTTTCAGCTATGTTTGAAGGGTTTTGTCATTAAGTACATTTTGCCCTGTTTGTTGGGTGTGTGTGTGTGTGTGTGTGTGTGTGTCCTCTGCCACGCACCCATATCAGCCCATCATCATCTGGGACATGCCCAGCATCATTATCATCTCCAGCGGCACAGAGGACGACGCCAACCTGCCCACCAGGTGCACTCCCTGCAAACTCCGTTGCTCCGCCTCCTGAGCCTCTGAGCTCGGTGTTTGCTGCAAATTCCTTTGATGAGTTCCTTCATATCGGTCACCCTTCTGCTTGGTCACCTTGTGGTTTTTAAACGCCCCCCCCCCCAGTTGCAGCGTGAACCAGCGGGTGGATGACATCAGCTGTGGGACCGTGCGGGACTCTGACTCGTCCACCTGCAGCCTGCTCAGCCCCAGGCACCTGCTCACCTTTATGGACAACGTCACCAAGTCGCTGGCCATGGCCATGGCCTCGGCGAAGGCCCTGCCCTGAGAGGGCAGGGCACCAGGTGAGTCCTCGTCCCAAGTGCTCTGCCTCTCCCATCCCTCCGGCTCTGTCGACAGGCCTCTGCCGTGCCATTGATCAATGTCTCACATCCCCATATAGAGTCGAGCGCCGCGGCCTCCGGGCGGTCCAAGAAGACTTCGGTTGTGCCCCCTGCCAGAGCAGCCCTGCCCGACGCTGAGAGACAGAGCCGCGTCCACCAAGTCTCAGCCTCTCAACCTGAGCCAGGTAGAGCGTCTGTAGAGCAGTTTGCCTTCACACGCTGCAGCTGCTGTCACACTTCGTAATACACTTCACACTGGCCCATAGAAATTCTCAGCTTCGCTTTGCTGTCTTATCCACACTCTGCTCATCAGCTTCATTTAAGATCATTTTCTAGTAGGCCTGTCGGATTGCAAAGCTTTGAGTCTGACCGGTGCATTGATTTGCTGGAATACTGTATATGTTGGCCAGAGTATGTTGTATATATTCACAGTTTTATATATTCACTTTTCCCAGCAGCAGCACCGGCGTCCCACTCCCCAACAGTCATAGTCAGAGAGACCCTCAAAAAAAGGTTTGTTAGTACTTCAGGTTTTTAAATTCCAGTTCTTGTATGTCATGTCTTGTTTTGTACATCTTTTATGTCGGTGGGAAGTGCTGTTGTCAGCTTATTTGTAAAAATCTGGTGTAGACCAGAGTGTAGTTCAGCTGGGGTATTGATATCTCACTGCCATTTTGTGTCTTGGCTCCTCCTACAGGTCCAGCAGTCTGTGATCATCTCATGACAGGTCAGGAGGCCACTCCCCCTGGCGCCAGTCCAACTACCCCTCAGACTCTTCTTACCTGAAATAAATGGGCTTTGAAAAACTGATTAAGATGATGGTGGATAAGCCCATGATCCACTGGGTCCTGGACTACCTGTCTGCTAGACCCCAGTATGTGAGAACTGGAACCTGCCAGTCTGATCGTCTGGTCAGCAACATCGGTGCTCCACAGGGAACTGTGCTCTCCCCCTTCCTTTTCACCCTGTACACCACTGACGTCCAGTACAGGTCTGACCACTGTCACCTTCGGAAATTTTCTTACGACTCAGTGGTGGTTGGGTGCATCAAAGACGAACAGGAAGGACAATACAGAGACCTTGTTGACAGATTTGTTGGGTGGTGTAAAAGGAACCACTTGATCATCAATGTGACCAAAACCAAGGAGATGGTGGTGGACTTCAGAAGGAAGAGGCCCACAATCTGCCCTGTCACCATCATGGGTCAGGACGTTGAGCTGGTTGACTCCTACACTGATGCTTTCTGAGACGACTCAGGTCCTTTAATGTGTGCAGCAAGTTGGTGGAGATCTTCTACCAGTCTGTTGTTGCTGGTGCTATCTTCTTTGCAGCAGTCTGCTGGGGAAGCAGCATCAGGGGACTGATGGTCAGACAGAGGAGCACCTTTAGCAACAGACTCATCCAGCTCCACTCCAACAAAGATCGGTACAGGAGCTCATTCGTGCCAACTGTGATCACACTGTACAACAGCTCTCCACTGTGCCAGTCGTTATTTCAGTGGAAGTGTTTAAATAAAAAGAATTTATTGATACAATTGAATGTGTGAGTGCAATCAGTGAGATATTACAAGGCAAACATGAAAACAATTGGCCCCAGCGACACTATTTTTGAGCTTTTTTTGCACTCTTTTGTACATAGTCATGTAAAATGTAGGTAACATTGTTCTTTACCACTGGAAATAAGTGGCAAAACAAAGAGCCATTTGACTGACTCTTTATGAAGAGCTGAGCCAAAAGATCCGGTTCCCTAAAAAGAGATGAAATTCCCATCACTAACTGGTACTTACTGCACAATTCTGATGCCACTATCTTGCACATTTCATCTTCAATCTCATGTAATTTTGATATCTATTGCTTTCATACTGTTATTTCATATCTTCAAATCTATTTAATTCTATATATATAATATATTCATTACTTCTGATACCATAATTATTGTTCTTGCTCTCATTGTAACTGTGCTGCTGTAATAACCAACTTTCCCTCTGGGATTAATAAAGTTCTATCTAACTATCTATCTATCTATCTATCTATCTATCTATCTATCTAGAGAATTTCATTACTTCAGTGTCTGGGCTTTTGTTGTTTGTTTGTCCATTTTTGTTTGTTTTAGCATACTTTTATTATATTTTTTTTATGATGTTTATTATGTAGACCGACACAAGAATGAGACATGAATATAAAGAGAGGTACAAAATGTATTGCAGTACGTGTTCCATAAGAGGCCCATGGGTCAGCCAGAGCTGGGGTGGCTGCTCTAGCAAACGCGTGGCCTTATACTGCATGCTTTACACAATAAATTATAGCCACGCTCTGTTATCATACAAAAATCAACAGCAGCTCCATAGAGAAGAGCCAAGCTATAGAAAGCCATCTGGCACTAAGAAAGAAAAAAAAGAATTTTTTAAAACATGAACAAACTAATTTTCTTCACCATTCAGTAAATATTTAAATTTCTTTTAAACAATATTTTCTGTTAAAATTTGATACAGGAATAGAGGAGCAGCACCCATACAAATGTTTCTCAAAACACCTCAGTGGCGTGTTATGACAACACACACACACACACACACACGCACTGCAAGCCTGTAGTGTAACTGATCAGAAGGGTCTCAAATGGGGAGATGAGGAATTGTGAGTGTGTGTTCACATTTGGCTGACGGTAAAGCTGTTGTGTGTGAAGAGTGTGTGTGTGTGTGCATGTCCATGTGTGAGATTAGCTGGGGTTCCGGTCCTTGCTGGCATACAGAGCTCTCAGCGTCTGAGCCAGTTTATGGCTAAGTTTGTTGGCGGTGGTCAGCGTGATCTTTCTGTAGATGATGTCGGTGAGGCGGACGGTCTCCACCCAGGGCACCAGCTTGCGTCCCTCCTTACGGCGAGCTTCGCTCCAGGCGCTGGAGAAAGACCCAGCCATCCAGCGCACGCTGTAGCCGTCCGCCGTGCGCTCCAGCACGCGGCCCAGCTGCGGTCTGTTCCGGTACTGTGGGCAGTGCAGGGCCACGATGTCCAGAGCGCTCACGGACAGGCTCATGTTAGCCAGCACGGCGTCCGCACTCTCCCCCGCCTTCCTCCCACGCCCAGACACCTGCAGGGGGCGCAAGCGCACAGTAACCCACCTGTGAGAAATCTCTCTTATTTGCGCTGTGACAATAAAGATAAACCTCAGTCCATAACCTGTCCAGAACACACTAATGTGAAACCTCAGTCCATAACATGTCCAGAACACACTAATGTGAAACCTCAGTCCAGAACCTGTCCAGAACACACTAATGTGAAACCTCAGTCCAGAACCTGTCCAGAACACACTAATGTGAAACCTCAGTCCAGAACACCATAAGTATATCATGTGTAAAGACAAACATCAGTCCTTTTTTTGGCATCAGTTAAATAATGTGTGCGTGTCCTTACTCCTGCTGTCCTCTCGTCCCCCTCACTGTCGTACTCGTCCATCTGGGCTTGGTGGTGGTTGTGTAGTTTTGCTCCACCTGTCCCCTCCAGCAGGGCGGAGATGGCTTTGTTCCGAACGGCAGCAGCGTTCTCCCCTACCTCCTCCTCTTCATCAGGATCAAGATGTTCCATCAACAGCTTAAACTGCAACACACACACACAAACACATATCAGCATTCACAATTGTACACAAACATGTCACATTTGACAGCAGTTAAGGGCTAGAACATGCTCTGTCAGTTCACAGATTTGTAAAATACCACAAGTACCTATGTTTAAAAGTAGAAGTGGCCATCATGTGACTGGCTGACCCACTTCTACCTAGGTAACCCTTCATCTGAGAGACTATACTAAAGACGCCACCTTTCCCACTATAAAACATTCTGCAAAATGAGTCTTAAAAAGCCAAGTAAACACACCAATAACCAAAATACAAATGGTCAGTTTTACCCCATTTCTATGGTAACCTCTTGAGACACACTTAGCCCCACTGGGCATTGTGACCTCCAGGGAAAGACCACCATCTGTCACCACGTATGGTTTAACACAGGATCACCAGATCTGTCACCACGTATGGTTTTACCAGATCCTGCAGCCCCACAGGAACCCCACATCCTGCAAGCCCCACACTATTAACACCAACACCATTAGTGTAAAGGCAAAAAAATTACTTGGGTATTTACAAAACCAGTCAATGCTACAGAGAAAATTATAATATCTTTATAATATAGAATAAAATGTAATACTTAATACTAGTGGTGGGCCGTTAACGCCATTAACGCCGATAATGTCGGCCTTTATCGGCGTTAACGGCCCACCACTTCTTAATACTCATCTTATTATAAACAGATAATAATGATAGCTGTACACTATATGGCTCTCCTAGCCTGCTAGTGCTAAAAGAGAGCTTATATGAAGTCTATCAAACAGACTCTGCTCAACTTTAGCCAGCTGGTGTTAGCAGCTAAAGAAAACTAGATAGTTTGTTTGGGAACTAGCAAAGACTTCCATGTCTTATCTATCAGAGGCTAGCAGGGCTGCTAGAGTAAGTGAAAATGTGAGCTGACCACCATTTTAGCATGTCATTCTTCTAAGATATAAATAAAACTATGAAGTGAAGTCTTTGACTTACAGCAGAGCTATAACATTAATTAATGTTATATTTTAAAAAGGTCTTACCGTTTTTAGCTGGAGTACAAAAAGTTGGGGGACAGCAGCTCAAAACGTGGTGTCTGGAGTCCATGAGGTGAAAAGTGGGTGGAAGTGTAAGCTAATTGAAAACAACAACCACCTAATGAGTAAAATCTATCAATTTTCTGTATCCTTGAAGTAGGCCTAACCAATAAAATTTAAGTAAAGTATACTCAATGTGTCACAGTTAATTTTATTAAAGCAAAATTGTGTAAAATACAATTAATAAACACATTACATTTGTTGAATTAGACTCAATTTGATTTTTAACTACAACTCCTTATTTATTATGTATTGGTAACTTTTAATTATTTAGTAAACATTAATTAACCCCAGTCCCACTTTTTACAGTGTATGCTAATATTTTAATATGTATAAATGATAAATAAAAGCTTTGCAATTTAAGCATGACTACAGTAAGTGTAAAAAAATATGCGCACACTGAATAAGAGTATCAAATACTTTTAAGACATGTTTGCGTTGCATGAATTCATAAAGCAGCTTTGTTTGTAGCCAGATACATATATATGTTATAGCTGTTTAAAGGAGGGAGCACCTTTAACCTGAAGAATTAGAATTGAGCTGTTTTATCAGAGACAGGATCGTTGCAGCAAATTCTGGGCCCTATACACTCTCAATGTCAGTGGGCCCTTATAAATGCCAGTAAACGAGGCACATGAGCAAAATGGGCTCCTCTCCCTACTCGGGCCCTGGTTAGTCAGGTCCACTTTTCCCCCCACTACCACACCCATGATCAGAGATATTCAGAAAATACATATCAGAGATGATTTCAATAAAAATCATAAAAGTGATTGTGATATAATAATGCTAAGATTGAATCCAATGACTTTAACCAGTAATTTAAAAATTAGTTTTCTACGTCGTACCCCACATACATAAATTACAAGTCGGTTGTGCTCCGCTAATTATGAGGGGCCCGTCTAAACCAAAAATGCCAGGGCCAATTTTTTGTCCCAGTCCAGCCCTGCCCTCATATGTGCTTCTCTGTTAAAACTCTCAATGCAGACAGACACTAATCAACTATAACTCTTTGCCAACCCAGAGTGTAATAATGCAGGAAAAAATCAGTTGTCTTATAAAATATTCATGTTAAGGAAATTTCTACTGGATCAGGTTTCCTAGATTATTGTGATTCCGCTAAAAACAGGAAAGCTCCGTATACACACGTGAGACGAACACTGTCTACAGTGCATTCTCCCCCCTCAGTTTCTCAGTGTGTCCAAATGTACTGTGAACATGTGATAACGGAGTAAAGGAGATCGGACTGGCCTCTCTCCTCAGAGTTCCTGTTATATACGAGACTCTCTTGCTTTTTTACTTTTGTAATAAATCTCTCTTTTAACCACGTCTGGGTCCTCATCTATTTTCAGGAAATTTCCACGACAATAAGAAATACCATCCTCTTGTAATTCCAATGGGAAACTCGAGAGCGCATGAAGACGTTAAGATTGTGGGTTTTGAAAAGAAACTGCCATTAAATAAAATATTTGCCAATCCTAACCAAACTAGCATATATCTTAATTATATATGAATAAGTCAACAATCGTATTACCAAACACGGTCTCGCTGGGTTATATAGATATGTGTGTTACCTTTTGTGTACCTTTATGCGTTTTGATTTTTCAGCCCGTTCATAACGTTTAGTATTGTATTACAGTTATCCAACACAACTCCCATGTGCATGCAAATATTCAAAGAATATCATATCGTTAAATAAATAATATATGGTTTATTTGTAATGTCTGATTTCAGAATCTGGATTCATTATTTGGGTATCCTATTTGAAATGACTAGGTCATTGTACTGCTTTGGGTACTGATAATGTGATCGTTTGGGAGGGGGGGACTAGGTAATAACTAGCTAGCTAATTGGAGAAAAAGCAAAACTATAGCTGGCTACCCAAACACGCACATTTACAACATTGCTGTTGTTTTGTGTATTGTTTTGAACTCAAACATTACGACCTTATATTTGATCCTATATGCTAATAAAGCAGCGCTGCAAAGCGCGTTGTGGTGCGTGTTACCGTCACGAAGAATCCGTAGAATTGTAAAGGATATTTCCTGGAAACCGCGTTTATATTACGCGTTGTCAGAAACACAACAATATTTATGTTTGATTCCCAATGAATTCCGTCTTGTATTCTACAGATATTTCTTCGGAAAGATTGTTATAAAGTTAGCTTACCATACGAGCTAAATACGATTTCAGATTGTTCGTTTAACCGTTATCTACCAGTGTTTTAGTTTTAAAGTTATATATAACCCCTAATTGGATTTTTTTGTAAAGTACCTGTCGAAACGAAGTAGATTTGACAAAAATGGCCGGTCGAGGTCAGCCTAAGAGGAGAAGGTTATCATCTAAAGGTTTGACCTCCCAGCTCCAAGTTTTATCCCGGGATGTGAGCGGTCAGGCGGGTGAGAGCAGCTACTACCTGCAGTGCCCTGACCATACGGGGGCGCCCTCTCCCGCGGATTCAACATTCAACCCTAACTATAACTCAGCTGCCGTGGTCTCTCCCTCCTCTGGAGCCGAGCACAGGCAGACTGGGTTCTGTGCTGCCAACATCACCAGCAGCATCTCAAGACCTTCGTGGTCTTCGTCCTCCTCTTGGTGGCCTTCATCCTCCTCTTTGTGGTCTTCGTCCTCCTCTTCATCTTCGCCTAGCCGGCAGGGTGTAGACGTAGCGTTGGCCTCGCAGAGTGGCAACGCCTACCGGAAGCGCGGTGGACTCAAGAGGAAGAACAGAGAGGCAGACAGCAGCGACAGTGTGCTGACCCTGGAGGAGCTCTCCGCCCCTGGGCTTTCCAACCGCATGGCCTGGGGCGAGGCTTCCACCACCATCGACTACCATCTAGAGCAGCACGAGGTCCTCTGCTCTGTCTCCAACAGATACGAGGTGCTGGAGTTCCTGGGCTGTGGGGCTTTTGGCCAGGTGGCCAAGTGCTGGAAGCTCGGCACCAATGAAACAGTCGCCATCAAGATCTTAAAAGATCACCCTTACTTTGCCCGCCAGGGCCAGATCGAGGTGGGAAAATTGTGCCTGATTTAACTGAGGTTTTGAGAATCAGTTGTAGCCCTGATTCTGATGTTGCTTTGTTCCTGCTCTAATAAGATGTAATAGGCTGATATTGACTAAGACTGTGCAGTTTGTAATCAGGGGTAATTTCCCTCTGTAAAAGAGCATCTGTCAAATATAGCAAAAGTAAATGTCTGAAGGGAGCCATGCAGTAAATGGGTTGATGTTATTGAGGTTACGTAACATATTAGCCCTTGAACGCTGTGCCCACGTGAATTAACGCCTGTCCCATCTTCCCCCATCTGCTCAGATGAGCATCCTGAGCCGTCTGAGCACGGAGAACGCAGACGAGTTCAACATTGTGCGCTGGTACGAGTGCTTCCAGCACAGGAACCACATATGCCTGGTCTTTGAGATGCTGGGGCAGAGCCTGTACGACTTCCTGAAGCACAGTGAGTTCAGCCCGCTGCCGCTGAAGTACATCCGGCCCATTTTACAGCAGCTGGCCACCGCGCTCTTGAAGCTAAAGAGTCTGGGCCTGATCCACACCGACCTCAAGCCCGACAACATCATGCTGGTGGACCCCGTCAGGCAGCCGTACCGCATTAAGGTTATCGACTTCGGCTCTGCCACCCACGTCTCCGACGCCGTGTGCTCCTCCTACCTACAGACCAGATACTACCGGTGAGTGATGCAGCCTGAGGGGCGTTGGAAACAGACGCATGGTAGCGGGAATTGGTTCCTCTCGAGTGTGCTTGAGAGTTGAACTGCCCGTTGCGGACGGCTGTGGTGACACGGCTATTCAGTAAAATCGTGATAAGCCTTACGATGAACTGCAACACGTTTGATTGCCGTTTGATTTATAAGTGATGTATTTTTAACTGGATCATGTATGTGTGTAATTTATCCAAACACCAATGAATATCCTAATATATTCAGTGCCTGAGAAGTTAAGATGCTCTCAGCACATATAAAAATGTTATTTTTGGTTGGTTTTATGCTTCGGGCTTTGGTAATATCAGTATAGGGTAAGTGTACTGCTCCATTGTAGTTACACCATGGCAGTGTTGTTCTGTATTTACGTAGTGGAGAACAACACATCAGTATGTAGTGCCAGTGTGTTGGTGAACTTGGCTCCACTCAGGTTACTCTACTGTAGTAGATGGGTAATGCACAGGCCAGTATTGCGCTACCAATTTAAAGCTTAAAGCTTTTACATTTTCACTAATTAATTCATCACTCTGTGTTAAAGTGAGTACCTTTGAATCACAACAAACTAGAGTATCATGCTAGACGTTATGATGGACGTTTTTGTGTTTTTGGTCCAGATCGCCCGAGATCATCCTGGGTCTCCCTTTCTGCGAGGCCATTGATATGTGGTCCCTGGGCTGTGTCATCGCCGAGCTCTTCCTGGGCTGGCCCCTGTATCCTGGAGCATCTGAATATGATCAGGTCAGCCCACGGGCCTCGGACCAGAACCTCGCCTTTCTCACGCTGTCCTTATTCACGAAGCATCAAAGAACAGCGCTGATTCAGAGTCTGCTTTCCCACCTCCTTTCCAGAACTTCCTCGCTGTGTAATAAAGATGTAAATCTTGTTTGGGAGAAGAGTGGTGTTGCTAACGGTGATGGACACCCTTAAACTATGCAGCTTGTTAGCTGGTCCCTGATGACTGGCAAGGAAGAGACTATGAATGATTTTTGGGGAACCAACAAAACAATGAACTCAAATGTGATCTTTGGGCTCTTTAGGTCTGAGATGTGTTTTCTGGCTGTAATTGGTAATCTAATAAGAGCTGTTTACAGTAGTGCTAGAAATATTGTCTTGCAGTGGAAGAAAATCTCTGGTTTTATGACAGTGGAATTCTAAGCTGGGTCCAGGTGAAGTTCCCAGTACAACAGGGTTGACTGGTGCAAGGTGTTTTAGGAATGCGAGGCCCTTACGGCTTTGTGGCCGTAGTGACATGTAGGGTTCGGATTTTTAGAGTAGTTGTCTTTGCTAGCTCGTCTTCAGGATCCATATATGAACGTAAAATAAAGTCATCCCATCATACCATAAAATCATACCTCCTGTGTGCTGTCGCCGCAGATCCGGTACATCTCCCAGACGCAGGGCCTTCCACCAGAGAACCTCCTGAGCGCGGGAACCAAGACCGGATGCTACTTCCACAGGGGCTCTGGCTCCAGCTACCATCTGTGGAGACTCAAGGTCCCCCATCCTTCGTGTGCCATGTGTTCGCTTCATAAGAGAATTGTAATGGCACCTGACGGTACACCTGAATATTTTTTTTCTGCTTCTATGTTCCCCAGACGCCTTTGGAGCATGAGGTGGAGCTTGGCGTCGAGTCCAGAGAGACCAGGAAATATATTTTCAACTGTCTCGACGACATGATGCAGGTTAGTTGTGCTCTTGTTCACCTTATCGCACGCTTTGCATCACTGCAACAAAGAGCACAAAGAGCACTAGCTGCTGGTGGAGCATGTAGAGAAGGTCTTGGCTCTGAGTTCAAGGGTTTGAGGGTTCGTGCTCTCATAATAAGTGTATGTAAGTTGCAACAGCGCCTTAGAAATGCAGAGAAACGCACGCCGATTTTGCTGCTGAAACAGCATCTTAGGCACATCGCCGCCCTCTGCTGGCGCATAATATAACCTACCGGTTCGTCTCCCATGCAGGTCAACATGCCCAGTCTAGAAGGCAGAGACATTCTAGTGGAGAAGGCTGACCGGCGTGAGTTCATGGACCTGCTGAAAAAGATGCTGACGCTGGACGCAGAGCACCGAATCACGCCGATGGAGACCCTCAGCCACACGTTTGTCACCATGGCTCACCTTCCCCACCTCCCTCACAGTGCACAGTGAGTGTGTACAGGGCCGTCCCTCCGTCTCACACAGTCCTGCTGTGTTCCAGCTCCGACACACGCAGGACGGTTTGCTTGTCGATCATTATGCAGGGCTCTTTGTCTGTCTCACTCTCTCTCTCTCTCACTTTGCAGTGTAAAGTCCTGCTTTCAGAACATGGAGATCTGTAAGCGGACGTGCACGGGCTTCAACAGCAGCAGAGGCCTGTTCGGCAGTGGAGGCGGGGCCGGGGGCGCGGCCAGTACTGACGCCAACCTCCCAGTCACCTTCAACAGCCAGATTGGCCAACACAGCCAGGTGGGCCTGCCAGCACAAGCTTGTAGTGTGTTGCACCAGTGTCCCCAAACCTACAGCTCATATAAAATGACTGCAGGCGTTCAGATAAGAAATTACTCACCGGAACTGTGTTTTTCAGCTATGTTTGAAGGGTTTTGTCATTAAGTACATTTTGCCCTGTTTGTTGGGTGTGTGTGTGTGTGTGTGTGTGTGTGTCCTCTGCCACGCACCCATATCAGCCCATCATCATCTGGGACATGCCCAGCATCATTATCATCTCCAGCGGCACAGAGGACGACGCCAACCTGCCCACCAGGTGCACTCCCTGCAAACTCCGTTGCTCCGCCTCCTGAGCCTCTGAGCTCGGTGTTTGCTGCAAATTCCTTTGATGAGTTCCTTCATATCGGTCACCCTTCTGCTTGGTCACCTTGTGGTTTTTAAACGCCCCCCCCCCCAGTTGCAGCGTGAACCAGCGGGTGGATGACATCAGCTGTGGGACCGTGCGGGACTCTGACTCGTCCACCTGCAGCCTGCTCAGCCCCAGGCACCTGCTCACCTTTATGGACAACGTCACCAAGTCGCTGGCCATGGCCATGGCCTCGGCGAAGGCCCTGCCCTGAGAGGGCAGGGCACCAGGTGAGTCCTCGTCCCAAGTGCTCTGCCTCTCCCATCCCTCCGGCTCTGTCGACAGGCCTCTGCCGTGCCATTGATCAATGTCTCACATCCCCATATAGAGTCGAGCGCCGCGGCCTCCGGGCGGTCCAAGAAGACTTCGGTTGTGCCCCCTGCCAGAGCAGCCCTGCCCGACGCTGAGAGACAGAGCCGCGTCCACCAAGTCTCAGCCTCTCAACCTGAGCCAGGTAGAGCGTCTGTAGAGCAGTTTGCCTTCACACGCTGCAGCTGCTGTCACACTTCGTAATACACTTCACACTGGCCCATAGAAATTCTCAGCTTCGCTTTGCTGTCTTATCCACACTCTGCTCATCAGCTTCATTTAAGATCATTTTCTAGTAGGCCTGTCGGATTGCAAAGCTTTGAGTCTGACCGGTGCATTGATTTGCTGGAATACTGTATATGTTGGCCAGAGTATGTTGTATATATTCACAGTTTTATATATTCACTTTTCCCAGCAGCAGCACCGGCGTCCCACTCCCCAACAGTCATAGTCAGAGAGACCCTCAAAAAAAGGTTTGTTAGTACTTCAGGTTTTTAAATTCCAGTTCTTGTATGTCATGTCTTGTTTTGTACATCTTTTATGTCGGTGGGAAGTGCTGTTGTCAGCTTATTTGTAAAAATCTGGTGTAGACCAGAGTGTAGTTCAGCTGGGGTATTGATATCTCACTGCCATTTTGTGTCTTGGCTCCTCCTACAGGTCCAGCAGTCTGTGATCATCTCATGACAGGTCAGGAGGCCACTCCCCCTGGCGCCAGTCCAACTACCCCTCAGACTCTTCTTACCTGAAATAAATGGGCTTTGAAAAACTGATTAAGATGATGGTGGATAAGCCCATGATCCACTGGGTCCTGGACTACCTGTCTGCTAGACCCCAGTATGTGAGAACTGGAACCTGCCAGTCTGATCGTCTGGTCAGCAACATCGGTGCTCCACAGGGAACTGTGCTCTCCCCCTTCCTTTTCACCCTGTACACCACTGACGTCCAGTACAGGTCTGACCACTGTCACCTTCGGAAATTTTCTTACGACTCAGTGGTGGTTGGGTGCATCAAAGACGAACAGGAAGGACAATACAGAGACCTTGTTGACAGATTTGTTGGGTGGTGTAAAAGGAACCACTTGATCATCAATGTGACCAAAACCAAGGAGATGGTGGTGGACTTCAGAAGGAAGAGGCCCACAATCTGCCCTGTCACCATCATGGGTCAGGACGTTGAGCTGGTTGACTCCTACACTGATGCTTTCTGAGACGACTCAGGTCCTTTAATGTGTGCAGCAAGTTGGTGGAGATCTTCTACCAGTCTGTTGTTGCTGGTGCTATCTTCTTTGCAGCAGTCTGCTGGGGAAGCAGCATCAGGGGACTGATGGTCAGACAGAGGAGCACCTTTAGCAACAGACTCATCCAGCTCCACTCCAACAAAGATCGGTACAGGAGCTCATTCGTGCCAACTGTGATCACACTGTACAACAGCTCTCCACTGTGCCAGTCGTTATTTCAGTGGAAGTGTTTAAATAAAAAGAATTTATTGATACAATTGAATGTGTGAGTGCAATCAGTGAGATATTACAAGGCAAACATGAAAACAATTGGCCCCAGCGACACTATTTTTGAGCTTTTTTTGCACTCTTTTGTACATAGTCATGTAAAATGTAGGTAACATTGTTCTTTACCACTGGAAATAAGTGGCAAAACAAAGAGCCATTTGACTGACTCTTTATGAAGAGCTGAGCCAAAAGATCCGGTTCCCTAAAAAGAGATGAAATTCCCATCACTAACTGGTACTTACTGCACAATTCTGATGCCACTATCTTGCACATTTCATCTTCAATCTCATGTAATTTTGATATCTATTGCTTTCATACTGTTATTTCATATCTTCAAATCTATTTAATTCTATATATATAATATATTCATTACTTCTGATACCATAATTATTGTTCTTGCTCTCATTGTAACTGTGCTGCTGTAATAACCAACTTTCCCTCTGGGATTAATAAAGTTCTATCTAACTATCTATCTATCTATCTATCTATCTATCTATCTATCTATCTAGAGAATTTCATTACTTCAGTGTCTGGGCTTTTGTTGTTTGTTTGTCCATTTTTGTTTGTTTTAGCATACTTTTATTATATTTTTTTTATGATGTTTATTATGTAGACCGACACAAGAATGAGACATGAATATAAAGAGAGGTACAAAATGTATTGCAGTACGTGTTCCATAAGAGGCCCATGGGTCAGCCAGAGCTGGGGTGGCTGCTCTAGCAAACGCGTGGCCTTATACTGCATGCTTTACACAATAAATTATAGCCACGCTCTGTTATCATACAAAAATCAACAGCAGCTCCATAGAGAAGAGCCAAGCTATAGAAAGCCATCTGGCACTAAGAAAGAAAAAAAAGAATTTTTTAAAACATGAACAAACTAATTTTCTTCACCATTCAGTAAATATTTAAATTTCTTTTAAACAATATTTTCTGTTAAAATTTGATACAGGAATAGAGGAGCAGCACCCATACAAATGTTTCTCAAAACACCTCAGTGGCGTGTTATGACAACACACACACACACACACACACGCACTGCAAGCCTGTAGTGTAACTGATCAGAAGGGTCTCAAATGGGGAGATGAGGAATTGTGAGTGTGTGTTCACATTTGGCTGACGGTAAAGCTGTTGTGTGTGAAGAGTGTGTGTGTGTGTGCATGTCCATGTGTGAGATTAGCTGGGGTTCCGGTCCTTGCTGGCATACAGAGCTCTCAGCGTCTGAGCCAGTTTATGGCTAAGTTTGTTGGCGGTGGTCAGCGTGATCTTTCTGTAGATGATGTCGGTGAGGCGGACGGTCTCCACCCAGGGCACCAGCTTGCGTCCCTCCTTACGGCGAGCTTCGCTCCAGGCGCTGGAGAAAGACCCAGCCATCCAGCGCACGCTGTAGCCGTCCGCCGTGCGCTCCAGCACGCGGCCCAGCTGCGGTCTGTTCCGGTACTGTGGGCAGTGCAGGGCCACGATGTCCAGAGCGCTCACGGACAGGCTCATGTTAGCCAGCACGGCGTCCGCACTCTCCCCCGCCTTCCTCCCACGCCCAGACACCTGCAGGGGGCGCAAGCGCACAGTAACCCACCTGTGAGAAATCTCTCTTATTTGCGCTGTGACAATAAAGATAAACCTCAGTCCATAACCTGTCCAGAACACACTAATGTGAAACCTCAGTCCATAACATGTCCAGAACACACTAATGTGAAACCTCAGTCCAGAACCTGTCCAGAACACACTAATGTGAAACCTCAGTCCAGAACCTGTCCAGAACACACTAATGTGAAACCTCAGTCCAGAACACCATAAGTATATCATGTGTAAAGACAAACATCAGTCCTTTTTTTGGCATCAGTTAAATAATGTGTGCGTGTCCTTACTCCTGCTGTCCTCTCGTCCCCCTCACTGTCGTACTCGTCCATCTGGGCTTGGTGGTGGTTGTGTAGTTTTGCTCCACCTGTCCCCTCCAGCAGGGCGGAGATGGCTTTGTTCCGAACGGCAGCAGCGTTCTCCCCTACCTCCTCCTCTTCATCAGGATCAAGATGTTCCATCAACAGCTTAAACTGCAACACACACACACAAACACATATCAGCATTCACAATTGTACACAAACATGTCACATTTGACAGCAGTTAAGGGCTAGAACATGCTCTGTCAGTTCACAGATTTGTAAAATACCACAAGTACCTATGTTTAAAAGTAGAAGTGGCCATCATGTGACTGGCTGACCCACTTCTACCTAGGTAACCCTTCATCTGAGAGACTATACTAAAGACGCCACCTTTCCCACTATAAAACATTCTGCAAAATGAGTCTTAAAAAGCCAAGTAAACACACCAATAACCAAAATACAAATGGTCAGTTTTACCCCATTTCTATGGTAACCTCTTGAGACACACTTAGCCCCACTGGGCATTGTGACCTCCAGGGAAAGACCACCATCTGTCACCACGTATGGTTTAACACAGGATCACCAGATCTGTCACCACGTATGGTTTTACCAGATCCTGCAGCCCCACAGGAACCCCACATCCTGCAAGCCCCACACTATTAACACCAACACCATTAGTGTAAAGGCAAAAAAATTACTTGGGTATTTACAAAACCAGTCAATGCTACAGAGAAAATTATAATATCTTTATAATATAGAATAAAATGTAATACTTAATACTAGTGGTGGGCCGTTAACGCCATTAACGCCGATAATGTCGGCCTTTATCGGCGTTAACGGCCCACCACTTCTTAATACTCATCTTATTATAAACAGATAATAATGATAGCTGTACACTATATGGCTCTCCTAGCCTGCTAGTGCTAAAAGAGAGCTTATATGAAGTCTATCAAACAGACTCTGCTCAACTTTAGCCAGCTGGTGTTAGCAGCTAAAGAAAACTAGATAGTTTGTTTGGGAACTAGCAAAGACTTCCATGTCTTATCTATCAGAGGCTAGCAGGGCTGCTAGAGTAAGTGAAAATGTGAGCTGACCACCATTTTAGCATGTCATTCTTCTAAGATATAAATAAAACTATGAAGTGAAGTCTTTGACTTACAGCAGAGCTATAACATTAATTAATGTTATATTTTAAAAAGGTCTTACCGTTTTTAGCTGGAGTACAAAAAGTTGGGGGACAGCAGCTCAAAACGTGGTGTCTGGAGTCCATGAGGTGAAAAGTGGGTGGAAGTGTAAGCTAATTGAAAACAACAACCACCTAATGAGTAAAATCTATCAATTTTCTGTATCCTTGAAGTAGGCCTAACCAATAAAATTTAAGTAAAGTATACTCAATGTGTCACAGTTAATTTTATTAAAGCAAAATTGTGTAAAATACAATTAATAAACACATTACATTTGTTGAATTAGACTCAATTTGATTTTTAACTACAACTCCTTATTTATTATGTATTGGTAACTTTTAATTATTTAGTAAACATTAATTAACCCCAGTCCCACTTTTTACAGTGTATGCTAATATTTTAATATGTATAAATGATAAATAAAAGCTTTGCAATTTAAGCATGACTACAGTAAGTGTAAAAAAATATGCGCACACTGAATAAGAGTATCAAATACTTTTAAGACATGTTTGCGTTGCATGAATTCATAAAGCAGCTTTGTTTGTAGCCAGATACATATATATGTTATAGCTGTTTAAAGGAGGGAGCACCTTTAACCTGAAGAATTAGAATTGAGCTGTTTTATCAGAGACAGGATCGTTGCAGCAAATTCTGGGCCCTATACACTCTCAATGTCAGTGGGCCCTTATAAATGCCAGTAAACGAGGCACATGAGCAAAATGGGCTCCTCTCCCTACTCGGGCCCTGGTTAGTCAGGTCCACTTTTCCCCCCACTACCACACCCATGATCAGAGATATTCAGAAAATACATATCAGAGATGATTTCAATAAAAATCATAAAAGTGATTGTGATATAATAATGCTAAGATTGAATCCAATGACTTTAACCAGTAATTTAAAAATTAGTTTTCTACGTCGTACCCCACATACATAAATTACAAGTCGGTTGTGCTCCGCTAATTATGAGGGGCCCGTCTAAACCAAAAATGCCAGGGCCAATTTTTTGTCCCAGTCCAGCCCTGCCCTCATATGTGCTTCTCTGTTAAAACTTTCAATGCAGACAGACACTAATCAACTATAACTCTTTGCCAACCCAGAGTGTAATAATGCAGGAAAAAATCAGTTGTCTTATAAAATATTCATGTTAAGGAAATTTCTACTGGATCAGGTTTCCTAGATTATTGTGATTTCGCTAAAAACAGGAAAGCTCCGTATACACACGTGAGACGAACACTGTCTACTATGCATTCTCCCTCCTCAGTTTCTCAGTGTGTCCAAATGTACTGTGAACATGTGATAACGGAGTAAAGGAGATCGGACTGGCCTCTCTCCTCAGAGTTCCTGTTATATACGAGACTCTCTTGCTTTTTTACTTTTGTAATAAATCTCTCTTTTAACCACGTCTGGGTCCTCATCTATTTTCAGGAAATTTCCACGACAATAAGAAATGTACCATCCTCTTGTAATTCCAGCGGGAAACTCGAGAGCGCATGAAGACGTTAAGATTGTGGGTTTTGAAAAGAAACTGCCATTAAATAAAATATTTGCCAATCCTAACCAAACTAGCATATATCTTAATTATATATGAATACGTCAACAATCGTATTACCAAACACGGTCTCGCTGGGTTATATAGATATGTGCGTTACCTTTTTTGTACCTTTATGCGTTTTGATTTTTCAGCCCGTTCATAACGTTTAGTATTGTATTACAGTTATCCAACACAACTCCCATGTGCATGCAAATATTCAAAGAATATCATATCTTTAAATAAATAATATATGGTTTATTTGTAATGTCTGATTTCAGAATCTGGATTCATTATTTGGGTATCCTATTTGAAATGACTAGGTCATTGTACTGCTTTGGGTACTGATAATGTGATCGTTTGGGAGGGGGGGGACTAGGTAATAACTAGCTAGCTAATTGGAGAAAAAGCAAAACTATAGCTGGCTACCCAAACACGCACATTTACAACATTGCTGTTGTTTTGTGTATTGTTTTGAACTCAAACGTTACGACCTTATATTTGATCCTATATGCTAATAAAGCAGCGCTGCATAGCGCGTTGTGGTGCGTGTTACCGTCACGAAGAATCCGTAGAATTGTAAAGGATATTTCCTGGAAACCGCGTTTATATTACGCGTTGTCAGAAACACAACAATATTTATGTTTGATTCCCAATGAATTCCGTCTTGTATTCTACAGATATTTCTTCGGAAAGATTGTTATAAAGTTAGCTAACCATACGAGCTAAATACGATTTCAGATTGTTCGTTTAACCGTTATCTACCAGTGTTTTAGTTTTAAAGTTATATATAACCCCTAATTGGATTTTTTTGTAAAGTACCTGTCGAAACGAAGTAGATTTGACAAAAATGGCCGGTCGAGGTCAGCCTAAGAGGAGAAGGTTATCATCTAAAGGTTTGACCTCCCAGCTCCAAGTTTTATCCCGGGATGTGAGCGGTCAGGCGGGTGAGAGCAGCTACTACCTGCAGTGCCCTGACCATACGGGGGCGCCCTCTCCCGCGGATTCAACATTCAACCCTAACTATAACTCAGCTGCCGTGGTCTCTCCCTCCTCTGGAGCCGAGCACAGGCAGACTGGGTTCTGTGCTGCCAACATCACCAGCAGCATCTCAAGACCTTCGTGGTCTTCGTCCTCCTCTTGGTGGCCTTCATCCTCCTCTTTGTGGTCTTCGTCCTCCTCTTCATCTTCGCCTAGCCGGCAGGGTGTAGACGTAGCGTTGGCCTCGCAGAGTGGCAACGCCTACCGGAAGCGCGGTGGACTCAAGAGGAAGAACAGAGAGGCAGACAGCAGCGACAGTGTGCTGACCCTGGAGGAGCTCTCCGCCCCTGGGCTTTCCAACCGCATGGCCTGGGGCGAGGCTTCCACCACCATCGACTACCATCTAGAGCAGCACGAGGTCCTCTGCTCTGTCTCCAACAGATACGAGGTGCTGGAGTTCCTGGGCTGTGGGGCTTTTGGCCAGGTGGCCAAGTGCTGGAAGCTCGGCACCAATGAAACAGTCGCCATCAAGATCTTAAAAGATCACCCTTACTTTGCCCGCCAGGGCCAGATCGAGGTGGGAAAATTGTGCCTGATTTAACTGAGGTTTTGAGAATCGGTTGTAGCCCTGATTCTGATGTTGCTTTGTTCCTGCTCTAATAAGATGTAATAGGCTGATATTGACTAAGACTGTGCAGTTTGTAATCAGGGGTAATTTCCCTCTGTAAAAGAGCATCTGTCAAATATAGCAAAAGTAAATGTCTGAAGGGAGCCATGCAGTAAATGGGTTGATGTTATTGAAGTTACGTAACATATTAGCCCTTGAACGCTGTGCCCACGTGAATTAACACCTGTCCCATCTTCCCCCATCTGCTCAGATGAGCATCCTGAGCCGTCTGAGCACGGAGAACGCAGACGAGTTCAACATTGTGCGCTGGTACGAGTGCTTCCAGCACAGGAACCACATATGCCTGGTCTTTGAGATGCTGGGGCAGAGCCTGTACGACTTCCTGAAGCACAGCGAGTTCAGCCCGCTGCCGCTGAAGTACATCCGGCCCATGTTACAGCAGCTGGCCACCGCGCTCTTGAAGCTAAAGAGTCTGGGCCTGATCCACACCGACCTCAAGCCCGACAACATCATGCTGGTGGACCCCGTCAGGCAGCCGTACCGCATTAAGGTTATCGACTTCGGCTCTGCCACCCACGTCTCCGACGCCGTGTGCTCCTCCTACCTACAGACCAGATACTACCGGTGAGTGATGCAGCCTGAGGGGCGTTGGAAACAGACGCATGGTAGCGGGAATTGGTTCCTCTCGAGTGTGCTTGAGAGTTGAACTGCCCGTTGCGGACGGCTGTGGTGACACGGCTATTCAGTAAAATCGTGATAAGCCTTACGATGAACTGCAACACGTTTGATTGCCGTTTGATTTATAAGTGATGTATTTTTAACTGGATCATGTATGTGTAATTTATCCAAACACCAATGAATATCCTAATATATTCAGTGCCTGAGAAGTTAAGATGCTCTCAGCACATATAAAAATTTTATTTTTGGTTGGTTTTATGCTTCGGGCTTTGGTAATATCAGTATAGGGTAAGTGTACTGCTCCATTGTAGTTACACCATGGCAGTGTTGTTCTGTATTTACGTAGTGGAGAACAACACATCAGTATGTAGTGCCAGTGTGTTGGTGAACTTGGCTCCACTCAGGTTACTCTACTGTAGTAGATGGGTAATGCACAGGCCAGTATTGCGCTACCAATTTAAAGCTTAAAGCTTTTACATTTTCACTAATTAATTCATCACTCTGTGTTAAAGTGAGTACCTTTGAATCACAACAAACTAGAGTATCATGCTAGACGTTATGATGGACGTTTTTGTGTTTTTGGTCCAGATCGCCCGAGATCATCCTGGGTCTCCCTTTCTGCGAGGCCATTGATATGTGGTCCCTGGGCTGTGTCATCGCCGAGCTCTTCCTGGGCTGGCCCCTGTATCCTGGAGCATCTGAATATGATCAGGTCAGCCCACGGGCCTCGGACCCGAACCTCGCCTTTCTCACGCTGTCCTTATTCACGAAGCATCAAAGAACAGCGCTGATTCAGAGTCTGCTTTCCCACCTCCTTTCCAGAACTTCCTCGCTGTGTAATAAAGATGTAAATCTTGTTTGGGAGAAGAGTGGTGTTGCTAATGGTGATGGACACCCTTAAACTATGCAGCTTGTTAGCTGGTCCCTGATGACTGGCAAGGAAGAGACTATGAATGATTTTTGGGGAACCAACAAAACAATGAACTCAAATGTGATCTTTGGGCTCTTTAGGTCTGAGATGTGTTTTCTGGCTGTAATTGGTAATCTAATAAGAGCTGTTTACAGTAGTGCTAGAAATATTGTCTTGCAGTGGAAGAAAATCTCTGGTTTTATGACAGTGGAATTCTAAGCTGGGTCCAGGTGAAGTTCCCAGTACAACAGGGTTGACTGGTGCAAGGTGTTTTAGGAATGCGAGGCCCTTACGGCTTTGTGGCCGTAGTGACATGTAGGGTTCGGATTTTTAGAGTAGTTGTCTTTGCTAGCTCGTCTTCAGGATCCATATATGAACGTAAAATAAAGTCATCCCATCATACCATAAAATCATACCTCCTGTGTGCTGTCGCCGCAGATCCGGTACATCTCCCAGACGCAGGGCCTTCCACCAGAGAACCTCCTGAGCGCGGGAACCAAGACCGGATGCTACTTCCACAGGGGCTCTGGCTCCAGCTACCATCTGTGGAGACTCAAGGTCCCCCATCCTTCGTGTGCCATGTGTTCGCTTCATAAGAGAATTGTAATGGCACCTGACGGTACACCTGAATATTTTTTTTCTGCTTCTATGTTCCCCAGACGCCTTTGGAGCATAAGGTGGAGCTTGGCGTCGAGTCCAGAGAGACCAGGAAATATATTTTCAACTGTCTCGACGACATGATGCAGGTTAGTTGTGCTCTTGTTCACCTTATCGCACGCTTTGCATCACTGCAACAAAGAGCACAAAGAGCACTAGCTGCTGGTGGAGCATGTAGAGAAGGTCTTGGCTCTGAGTTCAAGGGTTTGAGGGTTCGTGCTCTCATAATAAGTGTATGTAAGTTGCAACAGCGCCTTAGAAATGCAGAGAAACGCACGCCGATTTTGCTGCTGAAACAGCATCTTAGGCACATCGTCGCCCTCTGCTGGCGCATAATATAACCTACCGGTTCGTCTCCCATGCAGGTCAACATGCCCAGTCTAGAAAGCAGAGACATTCTAGTGGAGAAGGCTGACCGGCGTGAGTTCATGGACCTGCTGAAAAAGATGCTGACGCTGGACGCAGAGCACCGAATCACGCCGATGGAGACCCTCAGCCACACGTTTGTCACCATGGCTCACCTTCCCCACCTCCCTCACAGTGCACAGTGAGTGTGTACAGGGCCGTCCCTCCGTCTCACACAGTCCTGCTGTGTTCCAGCTCCGACACACGCAGGACGGTTTGCTTGTCGATCATTATGCAGGGCTCTTTGTCTGTCTCACTCTCTCTCTCTCTCACTTTGCAGTGTAAAGTCCTGCTTTCAGAACATGGAGATCTGTAAGCGGACGTGCACGGGCTTCAACAGCAGCAGAGGCCTGTTCGGCAGTGGAGGCGGGGCCGGGGGCGCGGCCAGTACTGACGCCAACCTCCCAGTCACCTTCAACAGCCAGATTGGCCAACACAGCCAGGTGGGCCTGCCAGCACAAGCTTGTAGTGTGTTGCACCAGTGTCCCCAAACCTACAGCTCATATAAAATGACTGCAGGCGTTCAGATAAGAAATTACTCACCGGAACTGTGTTTTTCAGCTATGTTTGAAGGGTTTTGTCATTAAGTACATTTTGCCCTGTTTGTTGGGTGTGTGTGTGTGTGTGTGTGTGTGTGTGTGTGTGTGTGTGTGTGTGTGTGTGTCCTCTGCCACGCACCCATATCAGCCCATCATTATCTGGTACATGCCCAGCATCATTATCATCTCCAGCGGCACAGAGGACGACGCCAACCTGCCCACCAGGTGCACTCCCTGCAAACTCCGTTGCTCCGCCTCCTGAGCCTCTGAGCTCGGTGTTTGCTGCAAATTCCTTTGATGAGTTCCTTCATATCGGTCACCCTTCTGCTTGGTCACCTTGTGGTTTTTAAACGCCCCCCCCCCCAGTTGCAGCGTGAACCAGCGGGTGGATGACATCAGCTGTGGGACCGTGCGGGACTCTGACTCGTCCACCTGCAGCCTGCTCAGCCCCAGGCACCTGCTCACCTTTATGGACAACGTCACCAAGTCGCTGGCCATGGCCATGGCCTCGGCGAAGGCCCTGCCCTGAGAGGGCAGGGCACCAGGTGAGTCCTCGTCCCAAGTGCTCTGCCTCTCCCATCCCTCCGGCTCTGTCGACAGGCCTCTGCCGTGCCATTGATCAATGTCTCACATCCCCATATAGAGTCGAGCGCCGCGGCCTCCGGGCGGTCCAAGAAGACTTCGGTTGTGCCCCCTGCCAGAGCAGCCCTGCCCGACGCTGAGAGACAGAGCCGCGTCCACCAAGTCTCAGCCTCTCAACCTGAGCCAGGTAGAGCGTCTGTAGAGCAGTTTGCCTTCACACGCTGCAGCTGCTGTCACACTTCGTAATACACTTCACACTGGCCCATAGAAATTCTCAGCTTCGCTTTGCTGTCTTATCCACACTCTGCTCATCAGCTTCATTTAAGATCATTTTCTAGTAGGCCTGTCGGATTGCAAAGCTTTGAGTCTGACCGGTGCATTGATTTGCTGGAATACTGTATATGTTGGCCAGAGTATGTTGTATATATTCACAGTTTTATATATTCACTTTTCCCAGCAGCAGCACCGGCGTCCCACTCCCCAACAGTCATAGTCAGAGAGACCCTCAAAAAAAGGTTTGTTAGTACTTCAGGTTTTTAAATTCCAGTTCTTGTATGTCATGTCTTGTTTTGTACATCTTTTATGTCGGTGGGAAGTGCTGTTGTCAGCTTATTTGTAAAAATCTGGTGTAGACCAGAGTGTAGTTCAGCTGGGGTATTGATATCTCACTGCCATTTTGTGTCTTGGCTCCTCCTACAGGTCCAGCAGTCTGTGATCATCTCATGACAGGTCAGGAGGCCACTCCCCCTGGCGCCAGTCCAACTACCCCTCAGACTCTTCTTACCTGAAATAAATGGGCTTTGAAAAACTGATTAAGATGATGGTGGATAAGCCCATGATCCACTGGGTCCTGGACTACCTGTCTGCTAGACCCCAGTATGTGAGAACTGGAACCTGCCAGTCTGATCGTCTGGTCAGCAACATCGGTGCTCCACAGGGAACTGTGCTCTCCCCCTTCCTTTTCACCCTGTACACCACTGACGTCCAGTACAGGTCTGACCACTGTCACCTTCGGAAATTTTCTTACGACTCAGTGGTGGTTGGGTGCATCAAAGACGAACAGGAAGGACAATACAGAGACCTTGTTGACAGATTTGTTGGGTGGTGTAAAAGGAACCACTTGATCATCAATGTGACCAAAACCAAGGAGATGGTGGTGGACTTCAGAAGGAAGAGGCCCACAATCTGCCCTGTCACCATCATGGGTCAGGACGTTGAGCTGGTTGACTCCTACACTGATGCTTTCTGAGACGACTCAGGTCCTTTAATGTGTGCAGCAAGTTGGTGGAGATCTTCTACCAGTCTGTTGTTGCTGGTGCTATCTTCTTTGCAGCAGTCTGCTGGGGAAGCAGCATCAGGGGACTGATGGTCAGACAGAGGAGCACCTTTAGCAACAGACTCATCCAGCTCCACTCCAACAAAGATCGGTACAGGAGCTCATTCGTGCCAACTGTGATCACACTGTACAACAGCTCTCCACTGTGCCAGTCGTTATTTCAGTGGAAGTGTTTAAATAAAAAGAATTTATTGATACAATTGAATGTGTGAGTGCAATCAGTGAGATATTACAAGGCAAACATGAAAACAATTGGCCCCAGCGACACTATTTTTGAGCTTTTTTTGCACTCTTTTGTACATAGTCATGTAAAATGTAGGTAACATTGTTCTTTACCACTGGAAATAAGTGGCAAAACAAAGAGCCATTTGACTGACTCTTTATGAAGAGCTGAGCCAAAAGATCCGGTTCCCTAAAAAGAGATGAAATTCCCATCACTAACTGGTACTTACTGCACAATTCTGATGCCACTATCTTGCACATTTCATCTTCAATCTCATGTAATTTTGATATCTATTGCTTTCATACTGTTATTTCATATCTTCAAATCTATTTAATTCTATATATATAATATATTCATTACTTCTGATACCATAATTATTGTTCTTGCTCTCATTGTAACTGTGCTGCTGTAATAACCAACTTTCCCTCTGGGATTAATAAAGTTCTATCTAACTATCTATCTATCTATCTATCTATCTATCTATCTATCTATCTAGAGAATTTCATTACTTCAGTGTCTGGGCTTTTGTTGTTTGTTTGTCCATTTTTGTTTGTTTTAGCATACTTTTATTATATTTTTTTTATGATGTTTATTATGTAGACCGACACAAGAATGAGACATGAATATAAAGAGAGGTACAAAATGTATTGCAGTACGTGTTCCATAAGAGGCCCATGGGTCAGCCAGAGCTGGGGTGGCTGCTCTAGCAAACGCGTGGCCTTATACTGCATGCTTTACACAATAAATTATAGCCACGCTCTGTTATCATACAAAAATCAACAGCAGCTCCATAGAGAAGAGCCAAGCTATAGAAAGCCATCTGGCACTAAGAAAGAAAAAAAAGATTTTTTTAAAACATGAACAAACTAATTTTCTTCACCATTCAGTAAATATTTAAATTTCTTTTAAACAATATTTTCTGTTAAAATTTGATACAGGAATAGAGGAGCAGCACCCATACAAATGTTTCTCAAAACACCTCAGTGGCGTGTTATGACAACACACACACACACACACACACGCACTGCAAGCCTGTAGTGTAACTGATCAGAAGGGTCTCAAATGGGGAGATGAGGAATTGTGAGTGTGTGTTCACATTTGGCTGACGGTAAAGCTGTTGTGTGTGAAGAGTGTGTGTGTGTGTGCATGTCCATGTGTGAGATTAGCTGGGGTTCCGGTCCTTGCTGGCATACAGAGCTCTCAGCGTCTGAGCCAGTTTATGGCTAAGTTTGTTGGCGGTGGTCAGCGTGATCTTTCTGTAGATGATGTCGGTGAGGCGGACGGTCTCCACCCAGGGCACCAGCTTGCGTCCCTCCTTACGGCGAGCTTCGCTCCAGGCGCTGGAGAAAGACCCAGCCATCCAGCGCACGCTGTAGCCGTCCGCCGTGCGCTCCAGCACGCGGCCCAGCTGCGGTCTGTTCCGGTACTGTGGGCAGTGCAGGGCCACGATGTCCAGAGCGCTCACGGACAGGCTCATGTTAGCCAGCACGGCGTCCGCACTCTCCCCCGCCTTCCTCCCACGCCCAGACACCTGCAGGGGGCGCAAGCGCACAGTAACCCACCTGTGAGAAATCTCTCTTATTTGCGCTGTGACAATAAAGATAAACCTCAGTCCATAACCTGTCCAGAACACACTAATGTGAAACCTCAGTCCATAACATGTCCAGAACACACTAATGTGAAACCTCAGTCCAGAACCTGTCCAGAACACACTAATGTGAAACCTCAGTCCAGAACCTGTCCAGAACACACTAATGTGAAACCTCAGTCCAGAACACCATAAGTATATCATGTGTAAAGACAAACATCAGTCCTTTTTTTGGCATCAGTTAAATAATGTGTGCGTGTCCTTACTCCTGCTGTCCTCTCGTCCCCCTCACTGTCGTACTCGTCCATCTGGGCTTGGTGGTGGTTGTGTAGTTTTGCTCCACCTGTCCCCTCCAGCAGGGCGGAGATGGCTTTGTTCCGAACGGCAGCAGCGTTCTCCCCTACCTCCTCCTCTTCATCAGGATCAAGATGTTCCATCAACAGCTTAAACTGCAACACACACACACAAACACATATCAGCATTCACAATTGTACACAAACATGTCACATTTGACAGCAGTTAAGGGCTAGAACATGCTCTGTCAGTTCACAGATTTGTAAAATACCACAAGTACCTATGTTTAAAAGTAGAAGTGGCCATCATGTGACTGGCTGACCCACTTCTACCTAGGTAACCCTTCATCTGAGAGACTATACTAAAGACGCCACCTTTCCCACTATAAAACATTCTGCAAAATGAGTCTTAAAAAGCCAAGTAAACACACCAATAACCAAAATACAAATGGTCAGTTTTACCCCATTTCTATGGTAACCTCTTGAGACACACTTAGCCCCACTGGGCATTGTGACCTCCAGGGAAAGACCACCATCTGTCACCACGTATGGTTTAACACAGGATCACCAGATCTGTCACCACGTATGGTTTTACCAGATCCTGCAGCCCCACAGGAACCCCACATCCTGCAAGCCCCACACTATTAACACCAACACCATTAGTGTAAAGGCAAAAAAATTACTTGGGTATTTACAAAACCAGTCAATGCTACAGAGAAAATTATAATATCTTTATAATATAGAATAAAATGTAATACTTAATACTAGTGGTGGGCCGTTAACGCCATTAACGCCGATAATGTCGGCCTTTATCGGCGTTAACGGCCCACCACTTCTTAATACTCATCTTATTATAAACAGATAATAATGATAGCTGTACACTATATGGCTCTCCTAGCCTGCTAGTGCTAAAAGAGAGCTTATATGAAGTCTATCAAACAGACTCTGCTCAACTTTAGCCAGCTGGTGTTAGCAGCTAAAGAAAACTAGATAGTTTGTTTGGGAACTAGCAAAGACTTCCATGTCTTATCTATCAGAGGCTAGCAGGGCTGCTAGAGTAAGTGAAAATGTGAGCTGACCACCATTTTAGCATGTCATTCTTCTAAGATATAAATAAAACTATGAAGTGAAGTCTTTGACTTACAGCAGAGCTATAACATTAATTAATGTTATATTTTAAAAAGGTCTTACCGTTTTTAGCTGGAGTACAAAAAGTTGGGGGACAGCAGCTCAAAACGTGGTGTCTGGAGTCCATGAGGTGAAAAGTGGGTGGAAGTGTAAGCTAATTGAAAACAACAACCACCTAATGAGTAAAATCTATCAATTTTCTGTATCCTTGAAGTAGGCCTAACCAATAAAATTTAAGTAAAGTATACTCAATGTGTCACAGTTAATTTTATTAAAGCAAAATTGTGTAAAATACAATTAATAAACACATTACATTTGTTGAATTAGACTCAATTTGATTTTTAACTACAACTCCTTATTTATTATGTATTGGTAACTTTTAATTATTTAGTAAACATTAATTAACCCCAGTCCCACTTTTTACAGTGTATGCTAATATTTTAATATGTATAAATGATAAATAAAAGCTTTGCAATTTAAGCATGACTACAGTAAGTGTAAAAAAATATGCGCACACTGAATAAGAGTATCAAATACTTTTAAGACATGTTTGCGTTGCATGAATTCATAAAGCAGCTTTGTTTGTAGCCAGATACATATATATGTTATAGCTGTTTAAAGGAGGGAGCACCTTTAACCTGAAGAATTAGAATTGAGCTGTTTTATCAGAGACAGGATCGTTGCAGCAAATTCTGGGCCCTATACACTCTCAATGTCAGTGGGCCCTTATAAATGCCAGTAAACGAGGCACATGAGCAAAATGGGCTCCTCTCCCTACTCGGGCCCTGGTTAGTCAGGTCCACTTTTCCCCCCACTACCACACCCATGATCAGAGATATTCAGAAAATACATATCAGAGATGATTTCAATAAAAATCATAAAAGTGATTGTGATATAATAATGCTAAGATTGAATCCAATGACTTTAACCAGTAATTTAAAAATTAGTTTTCTACGTCGTACCCCACATACATAAATTACAAGTCGGTTGTGCTCCGCTAATTATGAGGGGCCCGTCTAAACCAAAAATGCCAGGGCCAATTTTTTGTCCCAGTCCAGCCCTGCCCTCATATGTGCTTCTCTGTTAAAACTCTCAATGCAGACAGACACTAATCAACTATAACTCTTTGCCAACCCAGAGTGTAATAATGCAGGAAAAAATCAGTTGTCTTATAAAATATTCATGTTAAGGAAATTTCTACTGGATCAGGTTTCCTAGATTATTGTGATTTCGCTAAAAACAGGAAAGCTCCGTATACACACGTGAGACGAACACTGTCTACTATGCATTCTCCCTCCTCAGTTTCTCAGTGTGTCCAAATGTACTGTGAACATGTGATAACGGAGTAAAGGAGATCGGACTGGCCTCTCTCCTCAGAGTTCCTGTTATATACGAGACTCTCTTGCTTTTTTACTTTTGTAATAAATCTCTCTTTTAACCACGTCTGGGTCCTCATCTATTTTCAGGAAATTTCCACGACAATAAGAAATGTACCATCCTCTTGTAATTCCAGCGGGAAACTCGAGAGCGCATGAAGACGTTAAGATTGTGGGTTTTGAAAAGAAACTGCCATTAAATAAAATATTTGCCAATCCTAACCAAACTAGCATATATCTTAATTATATATGAATACGTCAACAATCGTATTACCAAACACGGTCTCGCTGGGTTATATAGATATGTGCGTTACCTTTTTTGTACCTTTATGCGTTTTGATTTTTCAGCCCGTTCATAACGTTTAGTATTGTATTACAGTTATCCAACACAACTCCCATGTGCATGCAAATATTCAAAGAATATCATATCTTTAAATAAATAATATATGGTTTATTTGTAATGTCTGATTTCAGAATCTGGATTCATTATTTGGGTATCCTATTTGAAATGACTAGGTCATTGTACTGCTTTGGGTACTGATAATGTGATCGTTTGGGAGGGGGGGGACTAGGTAATAACTAGCTAGCTTATTGGAGAAAAAGCAAAACTATAGCTGGCTACCCAAACACGCACATTTACAACATTGCTGTTGTTTTGTGTATTGTTTTGAACTCAAACGTTACGACCTTATATTTGATCCTATATGCTAATAAAGCAGCGCTGCATAGCGCGTTGTGGTGCGTGTTACCGTCACGAAGAATCCGTAGAATTGTAAAGGATATTTCCTGGAAACCGCGTTTATATTACGCGTTGTCAGAAACACAACAATATTTATGTTTGATTCCCAATGAATTCCGTCTTGTATTCTACAGATATTTCTTCGGAAAGATTGTTATAAAGTTAGCTAACCATACGAGCTAAATACGATTTCAGATTGTTCGTTTAACCGTTATCTACCAGTGTTTTAGTTTTAAAGTTATATATAACCCCTAATTGGATTTTTTTGTAAAGTACCTGTCGAAACGAAGTAGATTTGACAAAAATGGCCGGTCGAGGTCAGCCTAAGAGGAGAAGGTTATCATCTAAAGGTTTGACCTCCCAGCTCCAAGTTTTATCCCGGGATGTGAGCGGTCAGGCGGGTGAGAGCAGCTACTACCTGCAGTGCCCTGACCATACGGGGGCGCCCTCTCCCGCGGATTCAACATTCAACCCTAACTATAACTCAGCTGCCGTGGTCTCTCCCTCCTCTGGAGCCGAGCACAGGCAGACTGGGTTCTGTGCTGCCAACATCACCAGCAGCATCTCAAGACCTTCGTGGTCTTCGTCCTCCTCTTGGTGGCCTTCATCCTCCTCTTTGTGGTCTTCGTCCTCCTCTTCATCTTCGCCTAGCCGGCAGGGTGTAGACGTAGTGTTGGCCTCGCAGAGTGGCAACGCCTACCGGAAGCGCGGTGGACTCAAGAGGAAGAACAGAGAGGCAGACAGCAGCGACAGTGTGCTGACCCTGGAGGAGCTCTCCGCCCCTGGGCTTTCCAACCGCATGGCCTGGGGCGAGGCTTCCACCACCATCGACTACCATCTAGAGCAGCACGAGGTCCTCTGCTCTGTCTCCAACAGATACGAGGTGCTGGAGTTCCTGGGCTGTGGGGCTTTTGGCCAGGTGGCCAAGTGCTGGAAGCTCGGCACCAATGAAACAGTCGCCATCAAGATCTTAAAAGATCACCCTTACTTTGCCCGCCAGGGCCAGATCGAGGTGGGAAAATTGTGCCTGATTTAACTGAGGTTTTGAGAATCGGTTGTAGCCCTGATTCTGATGTTGCTTTGTTCCTGCTCTAATAAGATGTAATAGGCTGATATTGACTAAGACTGTGCAGTTTGTAATCAGGGGTAATTTCCCTCTGTAAAAGAGCATCTGTCAAATATAGCAAAAGTAAATGTCTGAAGGGAGCCATGCAGTAAATGGGTTGATGTTATTGAAGTTACGTAACATATTAGCCCTTGAACGCTGTGCCCACGTGAATTAACACCTGTCCCATCTTCCCCCATCTGCTCAGATGAGCATCCTGAGCCGTCTGAGCACGGAGAACGCAGACGAGTTCAACATTGTGCGCTGGTACGAGTGCTTCCAGCACAGGAACCACATATGCCTGGTCTTTGAGATGCTGGGGCAGAGCCTGTACGACTTCCTGAAGCACAGCGAGTTCAGCCCGCTGCCGCTGAAGTACATCCGGCCCATGTTACAGCAGCTGGCCACCGCGCTCTTGAAGCTAAAGAGTCTGGGCCTGATCCACACCGACCTCAAGCCCGACAACATCATGCTGGTGGACCCCGTCAGGCAGCCGTACCGCATTAAGGTTATCGACTTCGGCTCTGCCACCCACGTCTCCGACGCCGTGTGCTCCTCCTACCTACAGACCAGATACTACCGGTGAGTGATGCAGCCTGAGGGGCGTTGGAAACAGACGCATGGTAGCGGGAATTGGTTCCTCTCGAGTGTGCTTGAGAGTTGAACTGCCCGTTGCGGACGGCTGTGGTGACACGGCTATTCAGTAAAATCGTGATAAGCCTTACGATGAACTGCAACACGTTTGATTGCCGTTTGATTTATAAGTGATGTATTTTTAACTGGATCATGTATGTGTAATTTATCCAAACACCAATGAATATCCTAATATATTCAGTGCCTGAGAAGTTAAGATGCTCTCAGCACATATAAAAATTTTATTTTTGGTTGGTTTTATGCTTCGGGCTTTGGTAATATCAGTATAGGGTAAGTGTACTGCTCCATTGTAGTTACACCATGGCAGTGTTGTTCTGTATTTACGTAGTGGAGAACAACACATCAGTATGTAGTGCCAGTGTGTTGGTGAACTTGGCTCCACTCAGGTTACTCTACTGTAGTAGATGGGTAATGCACAGGCCAGTATTGCGCTACCAATTTAAAGCTTAAAGCTTTTACATTTTCACTAATTAATTCATCACTCTGTGTTAAAGTGAGTACCTTTGAATCACAACAAACTAGAGTATCATGCTAGACGTTATGATGGACGTTTTTGTGTTTTTGGTCCAGATCGCCCGAGATCATCCTGGGTCTCCCTTTCTGCGAGGCCATTGATATGTGGTCCCTGGGCTGTGTCATCGCCGAGCTCTTCCTGGGCTGGCCCCTGTATCCTGGAGCATCTGAATATGATCAGGTCAGCCCACGGGCCTCGGACCCGAACCTCGCCTTTCTCACGCTGTCCTTATTCACGAAGCATCAAAGAACAGCGCTGATTCAGAGTCTGCTTTCCCACCTCCTTTCCAGAACTTCCTCGCTGTGTAATAAAGATGTAAATCTTGTTTGGGAGAAGAGTGGTGTTGCTAATGGTGATGGACACCCTTAAACTATGCAGCTTGTTAGCTGGTCCCTGATGACTGGCAAGGAAGAGACTATGAATGATTTTTGGGGAACCAACAAAACAATGAACTCAAATGTGATCTTTGGGCTCTTTAGGTCTGAGATGTGTTTTCTGGCTGTAATTGGTAATCTAATAAGAGCTGTTTACAGTAGTGCTAGAAATATTGTCTTGCAGTGGAAGAAAATCTCTGGTTTTATGACAGTGGAATTCTAAGCTGGGTCCAGGTGAAGTTCCCAGTACAACAGGGTTGACTGGTGCAAGGTGTTTTAGGAATGCGAGGCCCTTACGGCTTTGTGGCCGTAGTGACATGTAGGGTTCGGATTTTTAGAGTAGTTGTCTTTGCTAGCTCGTCTTCAGGATCCATATATGAACGTAAAATAAAGTCATCCCATCATACCATAAAATCATACCTCCTGTGTGCTGTCGCCGCAGATCCGGTACATCTCCCAGACGCAGGGCCTTCCACCAGAGAACCTCCTGAGCGCGGGAACCAAGACCGGATGCTACTTCCACAGGGGCTCTGGCTCCAGCTACCATCTGTGGAGACTCAAGGTCCCCCATCCTTCGTGTGCCATGTGTTCGCTTCATAAGAGAATTGTAATGGCACCTGACGGTACACCTGAATATTTTTTTTCTGCTTCTATGTTCCCCAGACGCCTTTGGAGCATAAGGTGGAGCTTGGCGTCGAGTCCAGAGAGACCAGGAAATATATTTTCAACTGTCTCGACGACATGATGCAGGTTAGTTGTGCTCTTGTTCACCTTATCGCACGCTTTGCATCACTGCAACAAAGAGCACAAAGAGCACTAGCTGCTGGTGGAGCATGTAGAGAAGGTCTTGGCTCTGAGTTCAAGGGTTTGAGGGTTCGTGCTCTCATAATAAGTGTATGTAAGTTGCAACAGCGCCTTAGAAATGCAGAGAAACGCACGCCGATTTTGCTGCTGAAACAGCATCTTAGGCACATCGTCGCCCTCTGCTGGCGCATAATATAACCTACCGGTTCGTCTCCCATGCAGGTCAACATGCCCAGTCTAGAAAGCAGAGACATTCTAGTGGAGAAGGCTGACCGGCGTGAGTTCATGGACCTGCTGAAAAAGATGCTGACGCTGGACGCAGAGCACCGAATCACGCCGATGGAGACCCTCAGCCACACGTTTGTCACCATGGCTCACCTTCCCCACCTCCCTCACAGTGCACAGTGAGTGTGTACAGGGCCGTCCCTCCGTCTCACACAGTCCTGCTGTGTTCCAGCTCCGACACACGCAGGACGGTTTGCTTGTCGATCATTATGCAGGGCTCTTTGTCTGTCTCACTCTCTCTCTCTCTCACTTTGCAGTGTAAAGTCCTGCTTTCAGAACATGGAGATCTGTAAGCGGACGTGCACGGGCTTCAACAGCAGCAGAGGCCTGTTCGGCAGTGGAGGCGGGGCCGGGGGCGCGGCCAGTACTGACGCCAACCTCCCAGTCACCTTCAACAGCCAGATTGGCCAACACAGCCAGGTGGGCCTGCCAGCACAAGCTTGTAGTGTGTTGCACCAGTGTCCCCAAACCTACAGCTCATATAAAATGACTGCAGGCGTTCAGATAAGAAATTACTCACCGGAACTGTGTTTTTCAGCTATGTTTGAAGGGTTTTGTCATTAAGTACATTTTGCCCTGTTTGTTGGGTGTGTGTGTGTGTGTGTGTGTGTGTGTGTGTGTGTGTGTGTCCTCTGCCACGCACCCATATCAGCCCATCATTATCTGGTACATGCCCAGCATCATTATCATCTCCAGCGGCACAGAGGACGACGCCAACCTGCCCACCAGGTGCACTCCCTGCAAACTCCGTTGCTCCGCCTCCTGAGCCTCTGAGCTCGGTGTTTGCTGCAAATTCCTTTGATGAGTTCCTTCATATCGGTCACCCTTCTGCTTGGTCACCTTGTGGTTTTTAAACGCCCCCCCCCCCCCAGTTGCAGCGTGAACCAGCGGGTGGATGACATCAGCTGTGGGACCGTGCGGGACTCTGACTCGTCCACCTGCAGCCTGCTCAGCCCCAGGCACCTGCTCACCTTTATGGACAACGTCACCAAGTCGCTGGCCATGGCCATGGCCTCGGCGAAGGCCCTGCCCTGAGAGGGCAGGGCACCAGGTGAGTCCTCGTCCCAAGTGCTCTGCCTCTCCCATCCCTCCGGCTCTGTCGACAGGCCTCTGCCGTGCCATTGATCAATGTCTCACATCCCCATATAGAGTCGAGCGCCGCGGCCTCCGGGCGGTCCAAGAAGACTTCGGTTGTGCCCCCTGCCAGAGCAGCCCTGCCCGACGCTGAGAGACAGAGCCGCGTCCACCAAGTCTCAGCCTCTCAACCTGAGCCAGGTAGAGCGTCTGTAGAGCAGTTTGCCTTCACACGCTGCAGCTGCTGTCACACTTCGTAATACACTTCACACTGGCCCATAGAAAATCTTAGCTTCACTTTGCTGTCTTATCCACACTCTGCTCATCAGCTTCATTTAAGATCATTTTCTAGTAGGCCTGTCGGATTGCAAAGCTTTGAGTCTGACCGGTGCATTGATTTGCTGGAATACTGTACAGTATATGTTGGCCAGAGTATGTTGTATATATTCACAGTTTTATATATTCACTTTTCCCAGCAGCAGCACCGGCGTCCCACTCCCCAACAGTCATAGTCAGAGAGACCCTCAAAAAAAGGTTTGTTAGTACTTCAGGTTTTTAAATTCCAGTTCTTGTATGTCATGTCTTGTTTTGTACATATTTTATGTCGGTGGGAAGTGCTGTTGTCAGCTTATTTGTAAAAATTTGGTGTAGACCAGAGTGTAGTTCAGCTGGGGTATTGATATCTCACTGCCATTTTGTGTCTTGGCTCCTCCTACAGGTCCAGCAGTCTGTGATCATCTCATGACAGGTCAGGAGGCCGCTCCCCCTGGCGCCAGTCCAACTACCCCTCAGACTCTTCTTACCTGAAATAAATGGGCTTTGAAATAAGATGATGGTGGATAAGCCCATGATCCACTGGGTCCTGGACTACCTGTCTGCTAGACCCCAGTATGTGAGAACTGGAACCTGCCAGTCTGATCGTCTGGTCAGCAACATCGGTGCTCCACAGGGAACTGTGCTCTCCCCCTTCCTTTTCACCCTGTACACCACTGACGTCCAGTACAGGTCTGACCACTGTCACCTTCGGAAATTTTCTTACGACTCAGTGGTGGTTGGGTGCATCAAAGACGAACAGGAAGGACAATACAGAGACCTTGTTGACAGATTTGTTGGGTGGTGTAAAAGGAACCACTTGATCATCAATGTGACCAAAACCAAGGAGATGGTGGTGGACTTCAGAAGGAAGAGGCCCACAATCTGCCCTGTCACCATCATGGGTCAGGACGTTGAGCTGGTTGACTCCTACAAATACCTGGGTGTGCTGCTGGACAACAAACTGGACTGGAAGGCCAACCCTGATGCTTTCTGAGACGACTCAGGTCCTTTAATGTGTGCAGCAAGTTGGTGGAGATCTTCTACCAGTCTGTTGTTGCTGGTGCTATCTTCTTTGCAGCAGTCTGCTGGGGAAGCAGCATCAGGGGACTGATGGTCAGACAGAGGAGCACCTTTAGCAACAGACTCATCCAGCTCCACTCCAACAAAGATCGGTACAGGAGCTCATTCGTGCCAACTGTGATCACACTGTACAACAGCTCTCCACTGTGCCAGTCGTTATTTCAGTGGAAGTGTTTAAATAAAAATAATTTATTGATACAATTGAATGTGTGAGTGCAATCAGTGAGATATTACAAGGCAAACATGAAAACAGTTGGCCCCAGCAACACTATTTTTGAGCTTTTTTTGCACTCTTTTGTACATAGTCATGTAAAATGTAGGTAACATTGTTCTTTACCACTGGAAATAAGTGGCAAAACAAAGAGCCATTTGACTGACTCTTTATGAAGAGCTGAGCCAAAAGATCCGGCTCCCTAAAAAGAGATGAAATTCCCATCAATAACTGGTACTTACTGCACAATTCTGATGCCACTATCTTGCACATTTCATCTTCAATCTCATGTAATTTTGATATCTATTGCTTTCATACTGTTATTTCATATCTTCAAATCTGTCACGCTACGGTCCCCGAACCCTTCCTTTGGGGCGTGTGTTAACGTTGTCTGCGTCTATTCGTCTGCGTCTGTGTACCTCCGTGGGTGCGGGTGCGTCTTGTAATTATCCGTCTCACCTGTGGCTCGTCTCGTCATCACGTGGGGTTGATGTGGTCTGTCTATTTAATGTGCGTTCGCGCAGTGTCTTGTGCTCGTCGTTGTCTAATGTTTGAGTCTACACGTTACGTGTGTATGTGTTGGTTTAGCGTGCGCTATTGCGCAATACCTGTCTGCATTAAAACGTGTCGTTGTGTCTGTGAAGCTGGATTTGTGTCTCGTCCTTCGCCTCGCACCCAACGTCACAAAATCTATTTAATTCTATATATATAATATATTCATTACTTCTGATACCATAATTATTGTTCTTGCTCTCATTGTAACTGTGCTGCTGTAATAACCGACTTTCCCTCTGGGATTAATAAAGTTCTATCTATCTATCTATCTATCTATCTATCTATCTATCTATCTATCTATCTATCTATCTATCTATCTATCTATCTAGAGAATTTCATTACTTCATTGTCTGGGCTTTTGTTGTTTGTTTGTCCATTTTTGTTTGTTTTAGCATACTTTTATTTTTTTTTTTTATGATGTTTATTATGTAGACCGACACAAGAATGAGACATGAATATAAAGAGAGGTACAAAATGTATTGCAGTACGTGTTCCATCAGAGGCCCCTGGGTCAGCCAGAGCTGGGGTGGCTGCTCTAGCAAACGCTTGGCCAATGGCCTTATACTGCATGCTTTACACAATAAATTATAGCCACGCTCTGTTATCATACAAAAATCAATAGCAGCTCCATAGAGAAGAGCCAAGCTATAGAAAGCCATCTGGCACTAAGAAAGAAAAAAAAGAATTTTTTAAAACATGAACAAACTAATTTTCTTCACCATTCAGTAAATATTTAAATTTCTTTTAAAGATATAAATAATATTTTATGTTAAAATTTGATACAGGAATAGAGGAGCAGCACCCATACAAATGTTTCTCAAAACACCTCAGTGGAGTGTTATGACAACACACACACACACACACACACACACACACACACACACACGCACTGCAAGCCTGTAGTGTAACTGATCAGAAGGGTCTCAAATGGGGAGATGAGGAATTGTGAGTGTGTGTTCACATTTGGCTGACGGTAAAGCTGTTGTGTGTGAAGAGTGTGTGTGTGTGTGCATGTCCATGTGTGAGATTAGCTGGGGTTCCGGTCCTTGCTGGCATACAGAGCTCTCAGCGTCTGAGCCAGTTTATGGCTAAGTTTGTTGGCGGTGGTCAGCGTGATCTTTCTGTAGATGATGTCGGTGAGGCGGACGGTCTCCACCCAGGGGACCAGCTTGAGTCCCTCCTTGCGACGAGCTTCGCTCCAGGCGCTGGAGAAAGACCCAGCCATCCAGCGCACGCTGTAGCCGTCCGCTCCAGCACGCGGCCCAGCTGTGGTCTGTTCCGGTACTGTGGGCAGTGCAGGGCCACGATGTCCAGAGCGCTCACAGACAGGCTCATGTTAGCCAGCACGGCGTCCGCACTCTCCCCCGCCTTCCTCCCACGCCCAGACACCTGCAGGGGGCGCAAGCGCACAGTAACCCTCCTGTGAGAAATCTCTCTTATTTGCGCTGTGACAATAAAGATAAACCTCAGTCCATGACCTGTCCAGAACACACTAATGTGAAACCTCAGTCCATAACATGTCCAGAACACACTAATGTGAAACCTCAGTTCAGAACCTGTCCAGAACACACTAATGTGAAACCTCAGTCCAGAACCTGTCCAGAACACACTAATGTGAAACCTCAGTCCAGAACCTGTCCAGAACACACTAATGTGAAACCTCAGTCCAGAACACCATAAGTATATCATGTGTAAAGACAAACATCAGTCCTTTTTTTGGCATCAGTTAAATAATGTGTGCGTGTCCTTACTCCTGCTGTCCTCTCGTCCCCCTCACTGTTGTACTCGTCCATCTGGGCTTGGTGGTGGTTGTGTAGTTTTGCTCCACCTGTCCCCTCCAGCAGGGCGGAGATGGCTTTGTTCCGAACAGCAGCAGCGTTCTCCCCTACCTCCTCCTCTTCATCAGGATCAAGATGTTCCATCAACAGCTTAAACTGCAACACACACACACAAACACATATCAGCATTCACAATTGTACACAAACATGTCACATTTGACAGCAGTTAAGGGCTAGAACATGCTCTGTCAGTTCACAGATTTGTAAAATACTACAAGAACCTATGTTTAAAAGTAGAAGTGGCCATCATGTGACTGGCTGACCCACTTCTACTTAGGTAACCCTTCATCTGAGAGACTATACTAAAGATGCCACCTTTCCCACTATAAAACATTCTGCAAAATGAGTCTTAAAAAGCCAAGTAAACACACCAATAACCAAAATACAAATGGTCAGTTTTACCCCATTTCTATGGTAACCTCTTGAGACACACTTAGCCCCACTGGGCATTGTGACCTCCAGGGAAAGACCACCATCTGTCACCACGTATGGTTTAACGCAGGATCACCAGATCTGTCACCACGTATGGTTTAACGCAGGATCACCAGATCTGTCACCACGTATGGTTTAACGCAGGATCACCAGATCTGTCACCACGTATGGTTTAACGCAGGATCACCAGATCTGTCACCACGTATGGTTTAACGCAGGATCACCAGATCTGTCACCACGTATGGTTTAACGCAGGATCACCAGATCTGTCACCACGTATGGTTTAACGCAGGATCACCAGATCTGTCACCACGTATGGTTTAACGCAGGATCACCAGATCTGTCACCACGTACGGTTTAACGCAGGATCACCAGATCTGTCACCACGTACGGTTTAACGCAGGATCACCAGATCTGTCACCACGTATGGTTTAACGCAGGATCACCAGATCTGTCACCACGTATGGTTTAACGCAGGATCACCAGATCTGTCACCACGTATGGTTTAATGCAGGATCACCAGATCTGTCACCACGTATGGTTTTACCAGATCCTGCAGCCCCACAGGAACCCCACATCCTGCAAACCCCACACTATTAACACCATTAGTGTAAAGGCAAAAAAATTACTTGGGTATTTACAAAACCAGTCAATGCTACAGAGAAAATTATAATATCTTTATAATATATAATAAAATGTAATACTTAATACTAGTGGTGGGCCGTTAACGCCATTAACGCCGATAATGTCGGCCATTATCGGCGTTAACGGCCCACCACTTCTTAATACTCATCTTAGTATAAACAGATAATAATGATAGCTGTACACTATATGGCTCTCCTAGCCTGCTAGTGCTAAAAGAGAGCTTATATGAAGTCTATCAAACAGACTCTGCTCAACTTTAGCCAGCTGGTGTTAGCAGCTAAAGAAAACTAGATAGTTTGTTTGGGAACTAGCAAAGACTTCCATGTCTTATCTATCAGAGGCTAGCAGGGCTGCTAGAGTAAGTGAAAATGTGAGCTGACCACCATTTTAGCATGTCATTCTTCTAAGATATAAATAAAACTATGAAGTGAAGTCTTTGACTTACAGCAGAGCTATAACATTAATTAATGTTATATTTTAAAAAGGTCTTACCGTTTTTAGCTGGAGTACAAAAAGTTGGGGGACAGCAGCTCAAAACGTGGTGTCTGGAGTCCATGAAGTGAAAAGTGGGTGGAAGTGTAAGCTAATTGAAAACAACAACCACCTAATGAGTAAAATCTATCAATTTTCTGTATCCTTGAAGTAGGCCTAATGTGTCACAGTTAATTTTATTAAAGCAAAATTGTGTAAAATACAATTAATAAACACATTACATTTGTTGAATTAGACTCAATTTGATTTTTAACTACATGTATCCTTATTTATTATGTATTAGTAACTTTTAATTATTTAGTAAACATTAATTAACCCCAGTCCCACTTTTTACAGTGTATGCTAATATTTTAAAATGTATAAAAGATAAATAAAAGCTTTGCAATTTAAGCATGACTACAGTAAGTGTAAAAAGATATGCCCACACTGAATAAGAGTGTCAAATGCTTTTAAGACATGTTTGCGTTGCATGAATTCATAAAGCAGCTTTGTTTGTAGCCAGATACAAATATATGTTATAGCTGTTTAAAGGAGGGAGCACCTTTAACCTGAAGAATTAGAATTGAGCTGTTTTATCAGAGACAGGATCGTTGCAGCAAATTCTGGGCCCTATACACTCTCAATGTCACTGGGCCCTTATAAATGCCAGAAAACGAGGCACATGAGCAAAATGTGTCAGAAAATACATATCAGAGATGATTTCAATAAAAATCATAAAAGTGATTGTGATATAATAATGCTAAGATTGAATCCAATGACTTTAACCAGTAATTTAAAATTTAGTTTTCTACGTCGTACCCCACATACATAAATTACAAGTCCCAAAAATGCCAGGGCCAATTTTTTGTCCCAGTCCAGCCCTGCCCTCATATGTGCTTCTCTGAGTTAAAACCCTCAATGCAGACACACACTAATCAACTATAACTCTTTGCCAACCCAGAGTGTAATAATGCAGGAAAAAATCAGTTGTCTTATATAATATTCATGTTAAGGAAATTTCTACTGGATCAGGTTTCCTAGATTATTGTGATTCCGCTAAAAACAGGAAAGCTCCGTATACACACGTGAGACGAACACTGTCTACAGTGCATTCTCCCCCCTCAGTTTCTCAGTGTGTCCAAATGTACTGTGAACATGTGATAACGGAGTAAAGGAGATCGGACTGGCCTCTCTCCTCAGAGTTCCTGTTATATACGAGACTCTCTTGCTTTTTTACTTTTGTAATAAATCTCTCTTTTAACCACGTCTGGGTCCTCATCTATTTTCAGGAAATTTCCACGACAATAAGAAATACCATCCTCTTGTAATTCCAATGGGAAACTCGAGAGCGCATGAAGACGTTAAGATTGTGGGTTTTGAAAAGAAACTGCCATTAAATAAAATATTTGCCAATCCTAACCAAACTAGCATATATCTTAATTATATATGAATAAGTCAACAATCGTATTCCAAACACGGTCTCGCTGGGTTATATAGATATGTGTGTTACCTTTTGTGTACCTTTATGCGTTTTGATTTTTCAGCCCGTTCATAACGTTTAGTATTGTATTACAGTTATCCAACACAACTCCCATGTGCATGCAAATATTCAAAGAATATCATATCGTTAAATAAATAATATATGGTTTATTTGTAATGTCTGATTTCAGAATCTGGATTCATTATTTGGGTATCCTATTTTAAATGACTAGGTCATTGTACTGCTTTGGGTACTGATAAAGTGATCGTTTGGGAGGGGGGGACTAGGTAATAACTAGCTAGCTAATTGGAGAAAAAGCAAAACTATAGCTGGCTACCCAAACACGCACATTTACAACATTGCTGTTGTTTTGTGTATTGTTTTGAACTCAAACATTACGACCTTATATTTGATCCTATATGCTAATAAAGCAGCGCTACAAAGCGCGTTGTGGTGCGTGTTACCGTCACGAAGAATCCGTAGAATTGTAAAGGATATTTCCTGGAAACCGCGTTTATATTACGCGTTGTCAGAAACACAACAATATTTATGTTTGATTCCCAATGAATTCCGTCTTGTATTCTACAGATATTTCTTCGGAAAGATTGTTATAAAGTTAGCTTACCATACGAGCTAAATACGATTTCAGATTGTTCGTTTAACCGTTATCTACCAGTGTTTTAGTTTTAAAGTTATATATAACCCCTAATTGGATTTTTTTGTAAAGTACCTGTCGAAACGAAGTAGATTTGACAAAAATGGCCGGTCGAGGTCAGCCTAAGAGGAGAAGGTTATCATCTAAAGGTTTGACCTCCCAGCTCCAAGTTTTATCCCGGGATGTGAGCGGTCAGGCGGGTGAGAGCAGCTACTACCTGCAGTGCCCTGACCATACGGGGGCGCCCTCTCCCGCGGATTCAACATTCAACCCTAACTATAACTCAGCTGCCGTGGTCTCTCCCTCCTCTGGAGCCGAACACAGGCAAACTGGGTTCTGTGCTGCCAACATCACCAGCAGCATCTCAAGACCTTCGTGGTCTTCGTCCTCCTCTTGGTGGCCTTCATCCTCCTCTTTGTGGTCTTCGTCCTCCTCTTCATCTTCTCCTAGCCGGCAGGGTGTAGACGTAGCGTTGGCCTCGCAGAGTGGCAACGCCTACCGGAAGCGCGGTGGACTCAAGAGGAAGAACAGAGAGGAAGACAGCAGCGACAGTGTGCTGACCCTGGAGGAGCCCTCCGCCCCTGGGCTTTCCAACCGCATGGCCTGGGGCGAGGCTTCCACCACCATCGACTACCATCTAGAGCAGCACGAGGTCCTCTGCTCTGTCTCCAACAGATACGAGGTGCTGGAGTTCCTGGGCTGTGGGGCTTTTGGCCAGGTGGCCAAGTGCTGGAAGCTCGGCACCAATGAAACAGTCGCCATCAAGATCTTAAAAGATCACCCTTACTTTGCCCGCCAGGGCCAGATCGAGGTGGGAAAATTGTGCCTGATTTAACTGAGGTTTTGAGAATCAGTTGTAGCCCTGATTCTGATGTTGCTTTGTTCCTGCTCTAATAAGATGTAATAGGCTGATATTGACTAAGACTGTGCAGTTTGTAATCAGGGGTAATTTCCCTTTGTAAAAGAGCATCTGTCAAATATAGCAAAAGTAAATGTCTGAAGGGAGCCATGCAGTAAATGGGTTGATGTTATTGAAGTTACGTAACATATTAGCCCTTGAACGCTGTGCCCACGTGAATTAACGCCTGTCCCATCTTCCCCCATCTGCTCAGATGAGCATCCTGAGCTGTCTGAGCACGGAGAACGCAGACGAGTTCAACATTGTGCGCTGGTACGAGTGCTTCCAGCACAGGAACCACATATGCCTGGTCTTTGAGATGCTGGGGCAGAGCCTGTACGACTTCCTGAAGCACAGCGAGTTCAGCCCGCTGCCGCTGAAGTACATCCGGCCCATGTTACAGCAGCTGGCCACCGCGCTCTTGAAGCTAAAGAGTCTGGGCCTGATCCACACCGACCTCAAGCCCGACAACATCATGCTGGTGGACCCCGTCAGGCAGCCGTACCGCATTAAGGTTATCGACTTCGGCTCTGCCACCCACGTCTCCGACGCCGTGTGCTCCTCCTACCTACAGACCAGATACTACCGGTGAGTGATGCAGCCTGAGGGGCGTTGGAAACAGACGCATGGTAGCGGGAATTGGTTCCTCTCGAGTGTGCTTGAGAGTTGAACTGCCCGTTGCGGACGGCTGTGGTGACACGGCTATTCAGTAAAATCGTGATAAGCCTTACGATGAACTGCAACACGTTTGATTGCCGTTTGATTTATAAGTGATGTATTTTTAACTGGATCATGTATGTGTGTAATTTATCCAAACACCAATGAATATCCTAATATATTCAGTGCCTGAGAAGTTAAGATGCTCTCAGCACATATAAAGATGTTATTTTTGGTTGGTTTTATGCTTCGGGCTTTGGTAATATCAGTATAGGGTAAGTGTACTGCTCCATTGTAGTTACACCATGGCAGTGTTGTTCTGTATTTACGTAGTGGAGAACAACACATCAGTATGTAGTGCCAGTGTGTTGGTGAACTTGGCTCCACTCAGGTTACTCTACTGTAGTAGATGGGTAATGCACAGGCCAGTATTGCGCTACCAATTTAAAGCTTAAAGCTTTTACATTTTCACTAATTAATTCATCACTCTGTGTTAAAGTGAGTACCTTTGAATCACAACAAACTAGAGTATCATGCTAGACGTTATGATGGACGTTTTTGTGTTTTTGGTCCAGATCGCCCGAGATCATCCTGGGTCTCCCTTTCTGCGAGGCCATTGATATGTGGTCCCTGGGCTGTGTCATCGCCGAGCTCTTCCTGGGCTGGCCCCTGTATCCTGGAGCATCTGAATATGATCAGGTCAGCCCACGGGCCTCGGACCCGAACCTCGCCTTTCTCACGCTGTCCTTATTCACGAAGCATCAAAGAACAGCGCTGATTCAGAGTCTGCTTTCCCACCTCCTTTCCAGAACTTCCTCGCTGTGTAATAAAGATGTAAATCTTGTTTGGGAGAAGAGTGGTGTTGCTAACGGTGATGGACACCCTTAAACTATGCAGCTTGTTAGCTGGTCCCTGATGACTGGCAAGGAAGAGACTATGAATGATTTTTGGGGAACCAACAAAACAATGAACTCAAATGTGATCTTTGGGCTCTTTAGATCTGAGATGTGTTTTCTGGCTGTAATTGGTAATCTAATAAGAGCTGTTTACAGTAGTGCTAGAAATATTGTCTTGCAGTGGAAGAAAATCTCTGGTTTTATGACAGTGGAATTCTAAGCTGGGTCCAGGTGAAGTTCCCAGTACAACAGGGTTGACTGGTGCAAGGTGTTTTAGGAATGCGAGGCCCTTACGGCTTTGTGGCCGTAGTGACATGTAGGGTTCGGATTTTTTGAGTAGTTGTCTTTGCTAGCTCGTCTTCAGGATCCATATATGAACGTAAAATAAAGTCATCCCATCATACCATAAAATCATACCTCCTGTGTGCTGTCGCCGCAGATCCGGTACATCTCCCAGACGCAGGGCCTTCCACCAGAGAACCTCCTGAGCGCGGGAACCAAGACCGGATGCTACTTCCACAGGGGCTCTGGCTCCAGCTACCATCTGTGGAGACTCAAGGTCCCCCATCCTTCGTGTGCCATGTGTTCGCTTCATAAGAGAATTGTAATGGCACCTGACGGTACACCTGAATATTTTTTTTCTGCTTCTATGTTCCCCAGACGCCTTTGGAGCATGAGGTGGAGCTTGGCGTCGAGTCCAGAGAGACCAGGAAATATATTTTCAACTGTCTCGACGACATGATGCAGGTTAGTTGTGCTCTTGTTCACCTTATCGCACGCTTTGCATCACTGCAACAAAGAGCACAAAGAGCACTAGCTGCTGGTGGAGCATGTAGAGAAGGTCTTGGCTCTGAGTTCAAGGGTTTGAGGGTTCGTGCTCTCATAATAAGTGTATGTAAGTTGCAACAGCGCCTTAGAAATGCAGAGAAACGCACGCCGATTTTGCTGCTGAAACAGCATCTTAGGCACATCGTCGCCCTCTGCTGGCGCATAATATAACCTACCGGTTCGTCTCCCATGCAGGTCAACATGCCCAGTCTAGAAAGCAGAGACATTCTAGTGGAGAAGGCTGACCGGCGTGAGTTCATGGACCTGCTGAAAAAGATGCTGACGCTGGACGCAGAGCACCGAATCACGCCGATGGAGACCCTCAGCCACACGTTTGTCACCATGGCTCACCTTCCCCACCTCCCTCACAGTGCACAGTGAGTGTGTACAGGGCCGTCCCTCCGTCTCACACAGTCCTGCTGTGTTCCAGCTCCGACACACGCAGGACGGTTTGCTTGTCGATCATTATGCAGGGCTCTTTGTCTGTCTCACTCTCTCTCTCTCTCACTTTGCAGTGTAAAGTCCTGCTTTCAGAACATGGAGATCTGTAAGCGGACGTGCACGGGCTTCAACAGCAGCAGAGGCCTGTTCGGCAGTGGAGGCGGGGCCGGGGGCGCGGCCAGTACTGACGCCAACCTCCCAGTCACCTTCAACAGCCAGATTGGCCAACACAGCCAGGTGGGCCTGCCAGCACAAGCTTGTAGTGTGTTGCACCAGTGTCCCCAAACCTACAGCTCATATAAAATGACTGCAGGCGTTCAGATAAGAAATTACTCACCGGAACTGTGTTTTTCAGCTATGTTTGAAGGGTTTTGTCATTAAGTACATTTTGCCCTGTTTGTTGGGTGTGTGTGTGTGTGTGTGTGTGTGTGTGTGTGTGTGTGTGTGTGTCCTCTGCCACGCACCCATATCAGCCCATCATTATCTGGTACATGCCCAGCATCATTATCATCTCCAGCGGCACAGAGGACGACGCCAACCTGCCCACCAGGTGCACTCCCTGCAAACTCCGTTGCTCCGCCTCCTGAGCCTCTGAGCTCGGTGTTTGCTGCAAATTCCTTTGATGAGTTCCTTCATATCGGTCACCCTTCTGCTTGGTCACCTTGTGGTTTTTAAACGCCCCCCCCCCCCAGTTGCAGCGTGAACCAGCGGGTGGATGACATCAGCTGTGGGACCGTGCGGGACTCTGACTCGTCCACCTGCAGCCTGCTCAGCCCCAGGCACCTGCTCACCTTTATGGACAACGTCACCAAGTCGCTGGCCATGGCCATGGCCTCGGCGAAGGCCCTGCCCTGAGAGGGCAGGGCACCAGGTGAGTCCTCGTCCCAAGTGCTCTGCCTCTCCCATCCCTCCGGCTCTGTCGACAGGCCTCTGCCGTGCCATTGATCAATGTCTCACATCCCCATATAGAGTCGAGCGCCGCGGCCTCCGGGCGGTCCAAGAAGACTTCGGTTGTGCCCCCTGCCAGAGCAGCCCTGCCCGACGCTGAGAGACAGAGCCGCGTCCACCAAGTCTCAGCCTCTCAACCTGAGCCAGGTAGAGCGTCTGTAGAGCAGTTTGCCTTCACACGCTGCAGCTGCTGTCACACTTCGTAATACACTTCACACTGGCCCATAGAAAATCTTAGCTTCACTTTGCTGTCTTATCCACACTCTGCTCATCAGCTTCATTTAAGATCATTTTCTAGTAGGCCTGTCGGATTGCAAAGCTTTGAGTCTGACCGGTGCATTGATTTGCTGGAATACTGTACAGTATATGTTGGCCAGAGTATGTTGTATATATTCACAGTTTTATATATTCACTTTTCCCAGCAGCAGCACCGGCGTCCCACTCCCCAACAGTCATAGTCAGAGAGACCCTCAAAAAAAGGTTTGTTAGTACTTCAGGTTTTTAAATTCCAGTTCTTGTATGTCATGTCTTGTTTTGTACATATTTTATGTCGGTGGGAAGTGCTGTTGTCAGCTTATTTGTAAAAATTTGGTGTAGACCAGAGTGTAGTTCAGCTGGGGTATTGATATCTCACTGCCATTTTGTGTCTTGGCTCCTCCTACAGGTCCAGCAGTCTGTGATCATCTCATGACAGGTCAGGAGGCCGCTCCCCCTGGCGCCAGTCCAACTACCCCTCAGACTCTTCTTACCTGAAATAAATGGGCTTTGAAATAAGATGATGGTGGATAAGCCCATGATCCACTGGGTCCTGGACTACCTGTCTGCTAGACCCCAGTATGTGAGAACTGGAACCTGCCAGTCTGATCGTCTGGTCAGCAACATCGGTGCTCCACAGGGAACTGTGCTCTCCCCCTTCCTTTTCACCCTGTACACCACTGACGTCCAGTACAGGTCTGACCACTGTCACCTTCGGAAATTTTCTTACGACTCAGTGGTGGTTGGGTGCATCAAAGACGAACAGGAAGGACAATACAGAGACCTTGTTGACAGATTTGTTGGGTGGTGTAAAAGGAACCACTTGATCATCAATGTGACCAAAACCAAGGAGATGGTGGTGGACTTCAGAAGGAAGAGGCCCACAATCTGCCCTGTCACCATCATGGGTCAGGACGTTGAGCTGGTTGACTCCTACAAATACCTGGGTGTGCTGCTGGACAACAAACTGGACTGGAAGGCCAACCCTGATGCTTTCTGAGACGACTCAGGTCCTTTAATGTGTGCAGCAAGTTGGTGGAGATCTTCTACCAGTCTGTTGTTGCTGGTGCTATCTTCTTTGCAGCAGTCTGCTGGGGAAGCAGCATCAGGGGACTGATGGTCAGACAGAGGAGCACCTTTAGCAACAGACTCATCCAGCTCCACTCCAACAAAGATCGGTACAGGAGCTCATTCGTGCCAACTGTGATCACACTGTACAACAGCTCTCCACTGTGCCAGTCGTTATTTCAGTGGAAGTGTTTAAATAAAAATAATTTATTGATACAATTGAATGTGTGAGTGCAATCAGTGAGATATTACAAGGCAAACATGAAAACAGTTGGCCCCAGCAACACTATTTTTGAGCTTTTTTTGCACTCTTTTGTACATAGTCATGTAAAATGTAGGTAACATTGTTCTTTACCACTGGAAATAAGTGGCAAAACAAAGAGCCATTTGACTGACTCTTTATGAAGAGCTGAGCCAAAAGATCCGGCTCCCTAAAAAGAGATGAAATTCCCATCAATAACTGGTACTTACTGCACAATTCTGATGCCACTATCTTGCACATTTCATCTTCAATCTCATGTAATTTTGATATCTATTGCTTTCATACTGTTATTTCATATCTTCAAATCTGTCACGCTACGGTCCCCGAACCCTTCCTTTGGGGCGTGTGTTAACGTTGTCTGCGTCTATTCGTCTGCGTCTGTGTACCTCCGTGGGTGCGGGTGCGTCTTGTAATTATCCGTCTCACCTGTGGCTCGTCTCGTCATCACGTGGGGTTGATGTGGTCTGTCTATTTAATGTGCGTTCGCGCAGTGTCTTGTGCTCGTCGTTGTCTAATGTTTGAGTCTACACGTTACGTGTGTATGTGTTGGTTTAGCGTGCGCTATTGCGCAATACCTGTCTGCATTAAAACGTGTCGTTGTGTCTGTGAAGCTGGATTTGTGTCTCGTCCTTCGCCTCGCACCCAACGTCACAAAATCTATTTAATTCTATATATATAATATATTCATTACTTCTGATACCATAATTATTGTTCTTGCTCTCATTGTAACTGTGCTGCTGTAATAACCGACTTTCCCTCTGGGATTAATAAAGTTCTATCTATCTATCTATCTATCTATCTATCTATCTATCTATCTATCTATCTATCTATCTATCTATCTATCTATCTATCTATCTATCTAGAGAATTTCATTACTTCATTGTCTGGGCTTTTGTTGTTTGTTTGTCCATTTTTGTTTGTTTTAGCATACTTTTATTATTTTTTTTTATGATGTTTATTATGTAGACCGACACAAGAATGAGACATGAATATAAAGAGAGGTACAAAATGTATTGCAGTACGTGTTCCATCAGAGGCCCCTGGGTCAGCCAGAGCTGGGGTGGCTGCTCTAGCAAACGCTTGGCCAATGGCCTTATACTGCATGCTTTACACAATAAATTATAGCCACGCTCTGTTATCATACAAAAATCAATAGCAGCTCCATAGAGAAGAGCCAAGCTATAGAAAGCCATCTGGCACTAAGAAAGAAAAAAAAGAATTTTTTAAAACATGAACAAACTAATTTTCTTCACCATTCAGTAAATATTTAAATTTCTTTTAAAGATATAAATAATATTTTATGTTAAAATTTGATACAGGAATAGAGGAGCAGCACCCATACAAATGTTTCTCAAAACACCTCAGTGGAGTGTTATGACAACACACACACACACACACACACACACACACACACACGCACTGCAAGCCTGTAGTGTAACTGATCAGAAGGGTCTCAAATGGGGAGATGAGGAATTGTGAGTGTGTGTTCACATTTGGCTGACGGTAAAGCTGTTGTGTGTGAAGAGTGTGTGTGTGTGTGCATGTCCATGTGTGAGATTAGCTGGGGTTCCGGTCCTTGCTGGCATACAGAGCTCTCAGCGTCTGAGCCAGTTTATGGCTAAGTTTGTTGGCGGTGGTCAGCGTGATCTTTCTGTAGATGATGTCGGTGAGGCGGACGGTCTCCACCCAGGGGACCAGCTTGAGTCCCTCCTTGCGACGAGCTTCGCTCCAGGCGCTGGAGAAAGACCCAGCCATCCAGCGCACGCTGTAGCCGTCCGCTCCAGCACGCGGCCCAGCTGTGGTCTGTTCCGGTACTGTGGGCAGTGCAGGGCCACGATGTCCAGAGCGCTCACAGACAGGCTCATGTTAGCCAGCACGGCGTCCGCACTCTCCCCCGCCTTCCTCCCACGCCCAGACACCTGCAGGGGGCGCAAGCGCACAGTAACCCTCCTGTGAGAAATCTCTCTTATTTGCGCTGTGACAATAAAGATAAACCTCAGTCCATGACCTGTCCAGAACACACTAATGTGAAACCTCAGTCCATAACATGTCCAGAACACACTAATGTGAAACCTCAGTTCAGAACCTGTCCAGAACACACTAATGTGAAACCTCAGTCCAGAACCTGTCCAGAACACACTAATGTGAAACCTCAGTCCAGAACCTGTCCAGAACACACTAATGTGAAACCTCAGTCCAGAACACCATAAGTATATCATGTGTAAAGACAAACATCAGTCCTTTTTTTGGCATCAGTTAAATAATGTGTGCGTGTCCTTACTCCTGCTGTCCTCTCGTCCCCCTCACTGTTGTACTCGTCCATCTGGGCTTGGTGGTGGTTGTGTAGTTTTGCTCCACCTGTCCCCTCCAGCAGGGCGGAGATGGCTTTGTTCCGAACAGCAGCAGCGTTCTCCCCTACCTCCTCCTCTTCATCAGGATCAAGATGTTCCATCAACAGCTTAAACTGCAACACACACACACAAACACATATCAGCATTCACAATTGTACACAAACATGTCACATTTGACAGCAGTTAAGGGCTAGAACATGCTCTGTCAGTTCACAGATTTGTAAAATACTACAAGAACCTATGTTTAAAAGTAGAAGTGGCCATCATGTGACTGGCTGACCCACTTCTACTTAGGTAACCCTTCATCTGAGAGACTATACTAAAGATGCCACCTTTCCCACTATAAAACATTCTGCAAAATGAGTCTTAAAAAGCCAAGTAAACACACCAATAACCAAAATACAAATGGTCAGTTTTACCCCATTTCTATGGTAACCTCTTGAGACACACTTAGCCCCACTGGGCATTGTGACCTCCAGGGAAAGACCACCATCTGTCACCACGTATGGTTTAACGCAGGATCACCAGATCTGTCACCACGTATGGTTTAACGCAGGATCACCAGATCTGTCACCACGTATGGTTTAACGCAGGATCACCAGATCTGTCACCACGTATGGTTTAACGCAGGATCACCAGATCTGTCACCACGTATGGTTTAACGCAGGATCACCAGATCTGTCACCACGTATGGTTTAACGCAGGATCACCAGATCTGTCACCACGTATGGTTTAACGCAGGATCACCAGATCTGTCACCACGTATGGTTTAACGCAGGATCACCAGATCTGTCACCACGTACGGTTTAACGCAGGATCACCAGATCTGTCACCACGTACGGTTTAACGCAGGATCACCAGATCTGTCACCACGTATGGTTTAACGCAGGATCACCAGATCTGTCACCACGTATGGTTTAACGCAGGATCACCAGATCTGTCACCACGTATGGTTTAACGCAGGATCACCAGATCTGTCACCACGTATGGTTTAACGCAGGATCACCAGATCTGTCACCACGTATGGTTTAACGCAGGATCACCAGATCTGTCACCACGTATGGTTTAACGCAGGATCACCAGATCTGTCACCATGTATGGTTTAACGCAGGATCACCAGATCTGTCACCACGTATGGTTTAACGCAGGATCACCAGATCTGTCACCACGTATGGTTTAACGCAGGATCACCAGATCTGTCACCACGTATGGTTTAATGCAGGATCACCAGATCTGTCACCACGTATGGTTTTACCAGATCCTGCAGCCCCACAGGAACCCCACATCCTGCAAACCCCACACTATTAACACCATTAGTGTAAAGGCAAAAAAATTACTTGGGTATTTACAAAACCAGTCAATGCTACAGAGAAAATTATAATATCTTTATAATATATAATAAAATGTAATACTTAATACTAGTGGTGGGCCGTTAACGCCATTAACGCCGATAATGTCGGCCATTATCGGCGTTAACGGCCCACCACTTCTTAATACTCATCTTAGTATAAACAGATAATAATGATAGCTGTACACTATATGGCTCTCCTAGCCTGCTAGTGCTAAAAGAGAGCTTATATGAAGTCTATCAAACAGACTCTGCTCAACTTTAGCCAGCTGGTGTTAGCAGCTAAAGAAAACTAGATAGTTTGTTTGGGAACTAGCAAAGACTTCCATGTCTTATCTATCAGAGGCTAGCAGGGCTGCTAGAGTAAGTGAAAATGTGAGCTGACCACCATTTTAGCATGTCATTCTTCTAAGATATAAATAAAACTATGAAGTGAAGTCTTTGACTTACAGCAGAGCTATAACATTAATTAATGTTATATTTTAAAAAGGTCTTACCGTTTTTAGCTGGAGTACAAAAAGTTGGGGGACAGCAGCTCAAAACGTGGTGTCTGGAGTCCATGAAGTGAAAAGTGGGTGGAAGTGTAAGCTAATTGAAAACAACAACCACCTAATGAGTAAAATCTATCAATTTTCTGTATCCTTGAAGTAGGCCTAATGTGTCACAGTTAATTTTATTAAAGCAAAATTGTGTAAAATACAATTAATAAACACATTACATTTGTTGAATTAGACTCAATTTGATTTTTAACTACATGTATCCTTATTTATTATGTATTAGTAACTTTTAATTATTTAGTAAACATTAATTAACCCCAGTCCCACTTTTTACAGTGTATGCTAATATTTTAAAATGTATAAAAGATAAATAAAAGCTTTGCAATTTAAGCATGACTACAGTAAGTGTAAAAAGATATGCCCACACTGAATAAGAGTGTCAAATGCTTTTAAGACATGTTTGCGTTGCATGAATTCATAAAGCAGCTTTGTTTGTAGCCAGATACAAATATATGTTATAGCTGTTTAAAGGAGGGAGCACCTTTAACCTGAAGAATTAGAATTGAGCTGTTTTATCAGAGACAGGATCGTTGCAGCAAATTCTGGGCCCTATACACTCTCAATGTCACTGGGCCCTTATAAATGCCAGAAAACGAGGCACATGAGCAAAATGTGTCAGAAAATACATATCAGAGATGATTTCAATAAAAATCATAAAAGTGATTGTGATATAATAATGCTAAGATTGAATCCAATGACTTTAACCAGTAATTTAAAATTTAGTTTTCTACGTCGTACCCCACATACATAAATTACAAGTCCCAAAAATGCCAGGGCCAATTTTTTGTCCCAGTCCAGCCCTGCCCTCATATGTGCTTCTCTGAGTTAAAACCCTCAATGCAGACACACACTAATCAACTATAACTCTTTGCCAACCCAGAGTGTAATAATGCAGGAAAAAATCAGTTGTCTTATATAATATTCATGTTAAGGAAATTTCTACTGGATCAGGTTTCCTAGATTATTGTGATTCCGCTAAAAACAGGAAAGCTCCGTATACACACGTGAGACGAACACTGTCTACAGTGCATTCTCCCCCCTCAGTTTCTCAGTGTGTCCAAATGTACTGTGAACATGTGATAACGGAGTAAAGGAGATCGGACTGGCCTCTCTCCTCAGAGTTCCTGTTATATACGAGACTCTCTTGCTTTTTTACTTTTGTAATAAATCTCTCTTTTAACCACGTCTGGGTCCTCATCTATTTTCAGGAAATTTCCACGACAATAAGAAATACCATCCTCTTGTAATTCCAATGGGAAACTCGAGAGCGCATGAAGACGTTAAGATTGTGGGTTTTGAAAAGAAACTGCCATTAAATAAAATATTTGCCAATCCTAACCAAACTAGCATATATCTTAATTATATATGAATAAGTCAACAATCGAAACACGGTCTCGCTGGGTTATATAGATATGTGTGTTACCTTTTGTGTACCTTTATGCGTTTTGATTTTTCAGCCCGTTCATAACGTTTAGTATTGTATTACAGTTATCCAACACAACTCCCATGTGCATGCAAATATTCAAAGAATATCATATCGTTAAATAAATAATATATGGTTTATTTGTAATGTCTGATTTCAGAATCTGGATTCATTATTTGGGTATCCTATTTTAAATGACTAGGTCATTGTACTGCTTTGGGTACTGATAAAGTGATCGTTTGGGAGGGGGGGACTAGGTAATAACTAGCTAGCTAATTGGAGAAAAAGCAAAACTATAGCTGGCTACCCAAACACGCACATTTACAACATTGCTGTTGTTTTGTGTATTGTTTTGAACTCAAACATTACGACCTTATATTTGATCCTATATGCTAATAAAGCAGCGCTACAAAGCGCGTTGTGGTGCGTGTTACCGTCACGAAGAATCCGTAGAATTGTAAAGGATATTTCCTGGAAACCGCGTTTATATTACGCGTTGTCAGAAACACAACAATATTTATGTTTGATTCCCAATGAATTCCGTCTTGTATTCTACAGATATTTCTTCGGAAAGATTGTTATAAAGTTAGCTTACCATACGAGCTAAATACGATTTCAGATTGTTCGTTTAACCGTTATCTACCAGTGTTTTAGTTTTAAAGTTATATATAACCCCTAATTGGATTTTTTTGTAAAGTACCTGTCGAAACGAAGTAGATTTGACAAAAATGGCCGGTCGAGGTCAGCCTAAGAGGAGAAGGTTATCATCTAAAGGTTTGACCTCCCAGCTCCAAGTTTTATCCCGGGATGTGAGCGGTCAGGCGGGTGAGAGCAGCTACTACCTGCAGTGCCCTGACCATACGGGGGCGCCCTCTCCCGCGGATTCAACATTCAACCCTAACTATAACTCAGCTGCCGTGGTCTCTCCCTCCTCTGGAGCCGAACACAGGCAAACTGGGTTCTGTGCTGCCAACATCACCAGCAGCATCTCAAGACCTTCGTGGTCTTCGTCCTCCTCTTGGTGGCCTTCATCCTCCTCTTTGTGGTCTTCGTCCTCCTCTTCATCTTCTCCTAGCCGGCAGGGTGTAGACGTAGCGTTGGCCTCGCAGAGTGGCAACGCCTACCGGAAGCGCGGTGGACTCAAGAGGAAGAACAGAGAGGAAGACAGCAGCGACAGTGTGCTGACCCTGGAGGAGCCCTCCGCCCCTGGGCTTTCCAACCGCATGGCCTGGGGCGAGGCTTCCACCACCATCGACTACCATCTAGAGCAGCACGAGGTCCTCTGCTCTGTCTCCAACAGATACGAGGTGCTGGAGTTCCTGGGCTGTGGGGCTTTTGGCCAGGTGGCCAAGTGCTGGAAGCTCGGCACCAATGAAACAGTCGCCATCAAGATCTTAAAAGATCACCCTTACTTTGCCCGCCAGGGCCAGATCGAGGTGGGAAAATTGTGCCTGATTTAACTGAGGTTTTGAGAATCAGTTGTAGCCCTGATTCTGATGTTGCTTTGTTCCTGCTCTAATAAGATGTAATAGGCTGATATTGACTAAGACTGTGCAGTTTGTAATCAGGGGTAATTTCCCTTTGTAAAAGAGCATCTGTCAAATATAGCAAAAGTAAATGTCTGAAGGGAGCCATGCAGTAAATGGGTTGATGTTATTGAAGTTACGTAACATATTAGCCCTTGAACGCTGTGCCCACGTGAATTAACGCCTGTCCCATCTTCCCCCATCTGCTCAGATGAGCATCCTGAGCTGTCTGAGCACGGAGAACGCAGACGAGTTCAACATTGTGCGCTGGTACGAGTGCTTCCAGCACAGGAACCACATATGCCTGGTCTTTGAGATGCTGGGGCAGAGCCTGTACGACTTCCTGAAGCACAGCGAGTTCAGCCCGCTGCCGCTGAAGTACATCCGGCCCATGTTACAGCAGCTGGCCACCGCGCTCTTGAAGCTAAAGAGTCTGGGCCTGATCCACACCGACCTCAAGCCCGACAACATCATGCTGGTGGACCCCGTCAGGCAGCCGTACCGCATTAAGGTTATCGACTTCGGCTCTGCCACCCACGTCTCCGACGCCGTGTGCTCCTCCTACCTACAGACCAGATACTACCGGTGAGTGATGCAGCCTGAGGGGCGTTGGAAACAGACGCATGGTAGCGGGAATTGGTTCCTCTCGAGTGTGCTTGAGAGTTGAACTGCCCGTTGCGGACGGCTGTGGTGACACGGCTATTCAGTAAAATCGTGATAAGCCTTACGATGAACTGCAACACGTTTGATTGCCGTTTGATTTATAAGTGATGTATTTTTAACTGGATCATGTATGTGTGTAATTTATCCAAACACCAATGAATATCCTAATATATTCAGTGCCTGAGAAGTTAAGATGCTCTCAGCACATATAAAGATGTTATTTTTGGTTGGTTTTATGCTTCGGGCTTTGGTAATATCAGTATAGGGTAAGTGTACTGCTCCATTGTAGTTACACCATGGCAGTGTTGTTCTGTATTTACGTAGTGGAGAACAACACATCAGTATGTAGTGCCAGTGTGTTGGTGAACTTGGCTCCACTCAGGTTACTCTACTGTAGTAGATGGGTAATGCACAGGCCAGTATTGCGCTACCAATTTAAAGCTTAAAGCTTTTACATTTTCACTAATTAATTCATCACTCTGTGTTAAAGTGAGTACCTTTGAATCACAACAAACTAGAGTATCATGCTAGACGTTATGATGGACGTTTTTGTGTTTTTGGTCCAGATCGCCCGAGATCATCCTGGGTCTCCCTTTCTGCGAGGCCATTGATATGTGGTCCCTGGGCTGTGTCATCGCCGAGCTCTTCCTGGGCTGGCCCCTGTATCCTGGAGCATCTGAATATGATCAGGTCAGCCCACGGGCCTCGGACCCGAACCTCGCCTTTCTCACGCTGTCCTTATTCACGAAGCATCAAAGAACAGCGCTGATTCAGAGTCTGCTTTCCCACCTCCTTTCCAGAACTTCCTCGCTGTGTAATAAAGATGTAAATCTTGTTTGGGAGAAGAGTGGTGTTGCTAACGGTGATGGACACCCTTAAACTATGCAGCTTGTTAGCTGGTCCCTGATGACTGGCAAGGAAGAGACTATGAATGATTTTTGGGGAACCAACAAAACAATGAACTCAAATGTGATCTTTGGGCTCTTTAGATCTGAGATGTGTTTTCTGGCTGTAATTGGTAATCTAATAAGAGCTGTTTACAGTAGTGCTAGAAATATTGTCTTGCAGTGGAAGAAAATCTCTGGTTTTATGACAGTGGAATTCTAAGCTGGGTCCAGGTGAAGTTCCCAGTACAACAGGGTTGACTGGTGCAAGGTGTTTTAGGAATGCGAGGCCCTTACGGCTTTGTGGCCGTAGTGACATGTAGGGTTCGGATTTTTTGAGTAGTTGTCTTTGCTAGCTCGTCTTCAGGATCCATATATGAACGTAAAATAAAGTCATCCCATCATACCATAAAATCATACCTCCTGTGTGCTGTCGCCGCAGATCCGGTACATCTCCCAGACGCAGGGCCTTCCACCAGAGAACCTCCTGAGCGCGGGAACCAAGACCGGATGCTACTTCCACAGGGGCTCTGGCTCCAGCTACCATCTGTGGAGACTCAAGGTCCCCCATCCTTCGTGTGCCATGTGTTCGCTTCATAAGAGAATTGTAATGGCACCTGACGGTACACCTGAATATTTTTTTTCTGCTTCTATGTTCCCCAGACGCCTTTGGAGCATGAGGTGGAGCTTGGCGTCGAGTCCAGAGAGACCAGGAAATATATTTTCAACTGTCTCGACGACATGATGCAGGTTAGTTGTGCTCTTGTTCACCTTATCGCACGCTTTGCATCACTGCAACAAAGAGCACAAAGAGCACTAGCTGCTGGTGGAGCATGTAGAGAAGGTCTTGGCTCTGAGTTCAAGGGTTTGAGGGTTCGTGCTCTCATAATAAGTGTATGTAAGTTGCAACAGCGCCTTAGAAATGCAGAGAAACGCACGCCGATTTTGCTGCTGAAACAGCATCTTAGGCACATCGTCGCCCTCTGCTGGCGCATAATATAACCTACCGGTTCGTCTCCCATGCAGGTCAACATGCCCAGTCTAGAAGGCAGAGACATTCTAGTGGAGAAGGCTGACCGGCGTGAGTTCATGGACCTGCTGAAAAAGATGCTGACGCTGGACGCAGAGCACCGAATCACGCCGATGGAGACCCTCAGCCACACGTTTGTCACCATGGCTCACCTTCCCCACCTCCCTCACAGTGCACAGTGAGTGTGTACAGGGCCGTCCCTCCGTCTCACACAGTCCTGCTGTGTTCCAGCTCCGACACACGCAGGACGGTTTGCTTGTCGATCATTATGCAGGGCTCTTTGTCTGTCTCACTCTCTCTCTCTCTCACTTTGCAGTGTAAAGTCCTGCTTTCAGAACATGGAGATCTGTAAGCGGACGTGCACGGGCTTCAACAGCAGCAGAGGCCTGTTCGGCAGTGGAGGCGGGGCCGGGGGCGCGGCCAGTACTGACGCCAACCTCCCAGTCACCTTCAACAGCCAGATTGGCCAACACAGCCAGGTGGGCCTGCCAGCACAAGCTTGTAGTGTGTTGCACCAGTGTCCCCAAACCTACAGCTCATATAAAATGACTGCAGGCGTTCAGATAAGAAATTACTCACCGGAACTGTGTTTTTCAGCTATGTTTGAAGGGTTTTGTCATTAAGTACATTTTGCCCTGTTTGTTGGGTGTGTGTGTGTGTGTGTGTGTGTGTGTGTGTCCTCTGCCACGCACCCATATCAGCCCATCATTATCTGGTACATGCCCAGCATCATTATCATCTCCAGCGGCACAGAGGACGACGCCAACCTGCCCACCAGGTGCACTCCCTGCAAACTCCGTTGCTCCGCCTCCTGAGCCTCTGAGCTCGGTGTTTGCTGCAAATTCCTTTGATGAGTTCCTTCATATCGGTCACCCTTCTGCTTGGTCACCTTGTGGTTTTTAAACGCCCCCCCCCCCCCCCAGTTGCAGCGTGAACCAGCGGGTGGATGACATCAGCTGTGGGACCGTGCGGGACTCTGACTCGTCCACCTGCAGCCTGCTCAGCCCCAGGCACCTGCTCACCTTTATGGACAACGTCACCAAGTCGCTGGCCATGGCCATGGCCTCGGCGAAGGCCCTGCCCTGAGAGGGCAGGGCACCAGGTGAGTCCTCGTCCCAAGTGCTCTGCCTCTCCCATCCCTCCGGCTCTGTCGACAGGCCTCTGCCGTGCCATTGATCAATGTCTCACATCCCCATATAGAGTCGAGCGCCGCGGCCTCCGGGCGGTCCAAGAAGACTTCGGTTGTGCCCCCTGCCAGAGCAGCCCTGCCCGACGCTGAGAGACAGAGCCGCGTCCACCAAGTCTCAGCCTCTCAACCTGAGCCAGGTAGAGCGTCTGTAGAGCAGTTTGCCTTCACACGCTGCAGCTGCTGTCACACTTCGTAATACACTTCACACTGGCCCATAGAAAATCTTAGCTTCACTTTGCTGTCTTATCCACACTCTGCTCATCAGCTTCATTTAAGATCATTTTCTAGTAGGCCTGTCGGATTGCAAAGCTTTGAGTCTGACCGGTGCATTGATTTGCTGGAATACTGTACAGTATATGTTGGCCAGAGTATGTTGTATATATTCACAGTTTTATATATTCACTTTTCCCAGCAGCAGCACCGGCGTCCCACTCCCCAACAGTCATAGTCAGAGAGACCCTCAAAAAAAGGTTTGTTAGTACTTCAGGTTTTTAAATTCCAGTTCTTGTATGTCATGTCTTGTTTTGTACATATTTTATGTCGGTGGGAAGTGCTGTTGTCAGCTTATTTGTAAAAATTTGGTGTAGACCAGAGTGTAGTTCAGCTGGGGTATTGATATCTCACTGCCATTTTGTGTCTTGGCTCCTCCTACAGGTCCAGCAGTCTGTGATCATCTCATGACAGGTCAGGAGGCCGCTCCCCCTGGCGCCAGTCCAACTACCCCTCAGACTCTTCTTACCTGAAATAAATGGGCTTTGAAATAAGATGATGGTGGATAAGCCCATGATCCACTGGGTCCTGGACTACCTGTCTGCTAGACCCCAGTATGTGAGAACTGGAACCTGCCAGTCTGATCGTCTGGTCAGCAACATCGGTGCTCCACAGGGAACTGTGCTCTCCCCCTTCCTTTTCACCCTGTACACCACTGACGTCCAGTACAGGTCTGACCACTGTCACCTTCGGAAATTTTCTTACGACTCAGTGGTGGTTGGGTGCATCAAAGACGAACAGGAAGGACAATACAGAGACCTTGTTGACAGATTTGTTGGGTGGTGTAAAAGGAACCACTTGATCATCAATGTGACCAAAACCAAGGAGATGGTGGTGGACTTCAGAAGGAAGAGGCCCACAATCTGCCCTGTCACCATCATGGGTCAGGACGTTGAGCTGGTTGACTCCTACAAATACCTGGGTGTGCTGCTGGACAACAAACTGGACTGGAAGGCCAACCCTGATGCTTTCTGAGACGACTCAGGTCCTTTAATGTGTGCAGCAAGTTGGTGGAGATCTTCTACCAGTCTGTTGTTGCTGGTGCTATCTTCTTTGCAGCAGTCTGCTGGGGAAGCAGCATCAGGGGACTGATGGTCAGACAGAGGAGCACCTTTAGCAACAGACTCATCCAGCTCCACTCCAACAAAGATCGGTACAGGAGCTCATTCGTGCCAACTGTGATCACACTGTACAACAGCTCTCCACTGTGCCAGTCGTTATTTCAGTGGAAGTGTTTAAATAAAAATAATTTATTGATACAATTGAATGTGTGAGTGCAATCAGTGAGATATTACAAGGCAAACATGAAAACAGTTGGCCCCAGCAACACTATTTTTGAGCTTTTTTTGCACTCTTTTGTACATAGTCATGTAAAATGTAGGTAACATTGTTCTTTACCACTGGAAATAAGTGGCAAAACAAAGAGCCATTTGACTGACTCTTTATGAAGAGCTGAGCCAAAAGATCCGGCTCCCTAAAAAGAGATGAAATTCCCATCAATAACTGGTACTTACTGCACAATTCTGATGCCACTATCTTGCACATTTCATCTTCAATCTCATGTAATTTTGATATCTATTGCTTTCATACTGTTATTTCATATCTTCAAATCTGTCACGCTACGGTCCCCGAACCCTTCCTTTGGGGCGTGTGTTAACGTTGTCTGCGTCTATTCGTCTGCGTCTGTGTACCTCCGTGGGTGCGGGTGCGTCTTGTAATTATCCGTCTCACCTGTGGCTCGTCTCGTCATCACGTGGGGTTGATGTGGTCTGTCTATTTAATGTGCGTTCGCGCAGTGTCTTGTGCTCGTCGTTGTCTAATGTTTGAGTCTACACGTTACGTGTGTATGTGTTGGTTTAGCGTGCGCTATTGCGCAATACCTGTCTGCATTAAAACGTGTCGTTGTGTCTGTGAAGCTGGATTTGTGTCTCGTCCTTCGCCTCGCACCCAACGTCACAAAATCTATTTAATTCTATATATATAATATATTCATTACTTCTGATACCATAATTATTGTTCTTGCTCTCATTGTAACTGTGCTGCTGTAATAACCGACTTTCCCTCTGGGATTAATAAAGTTCTATCTATCTATCTATCTATCTATCTATCTATCTATCTATCTATCTATCTATCTATCTATCTATCTATCTAGAGAATTTCATTACTTCATTGTCTGGGCTTTTGTTGTTTGTTTGTCCATTTTTGTTTGTTTTAGCATACTTTTATTATTTTTTTTTATGATGTTTATTATGTAGACCGACACAAGAATGAGACATGAATATAAAGAGAGGTACAAAATGTATTGCAGTACGTGTTCCATCAGAGGCCCCTGGGTCAGCCAGAGCTGGGGTGGCTGCTCTAGCAAACGCTTGGCCAATGGCCTTATACTGCATGCTTTCGCAATAAATTATAGCCACGCTCTGTTATCATACAAAAATCAATAGCAGCTCCATAGAGAAGAGCCAAGCTATAGAAAGCCATCTGGCACTAAGAAAGAAAAAAAAGAATTTTTTAAAACATGAACAAACTAATTTTCTTCACCATTCAGTAAATATTTAAATTTCTTTTAAAGATATAAATAATATTTTATGTTAAAATTTGATACAGGAATAGAGGAGCAGCACCCATACAAATGTTTCTCAAAACACCTCAGTGGAGTGTTATGACAACACACACACACACACACACACACACACACACGCACTGCAAGCCTGTAGTGTAACTGATCAGAAGGGTCTCAAATGGGGAGATGAGGAATTGTGAGTGTGTGTTCACATTTGGCTGACGGTAAAGCTGTTGTGTGTGAAGAGTGTGTGTGTGTGTGCATGTCCATGTGTGAGATTAGCTGGGGTTCCGGTCCTTGCTGGCATACAGAGCTCTCAGCGTCTGAGCCAGTTTATGGCTAAGTTTGTTGGCGGTGGTCAGCGTGATCTTTCTGTAGATGATGTCGGTGAGGCGGACGGTCTCCACCCAGGGGACCAGCTTGAGTCCCTCCTTGCGACGAGCTTCGCTCCAGGCGCTGGAGAAAGACCCAGCCATCCAGCGCACGCTGTAGCCGTCCGCTCCAGCACGCGGCCCAGCTGTGGTCTGTTCCGGTACTGTGGGCAGTGCAGGGCCACGATGTCCAGAGCGCTCACAGACAGGCTCATGTTAGCCAGCACGGCGTCCGCACTCTCCCCCGCCTTCCTCCCACGCCCAGACACCTGCAGGGGGCGCAAGCGCACAGTAACCCTCCTGTGAGAAATCTCTCTTATTTGCGCTGTGACAATAAAGATAAACCTCAGTCCATGACCTGTCCAGAACACACTAATGTGAAACCTCAGTCCATAACATGTCCAGAACACACTAATGTGAAACCTCAGTTCAGAACCTGTCCAGAACACACTAATGTGAAACCTCAGTCCAGAACCTGTCCAGAACACACTAATGTGAAACCTCAGTCCAGAACCTGTCCAGAACACACTAATGTGAAACCTCAGTCCAGAACACCATAAGTATATCATGTGTAAAGACAAACATCAGTCCTTTTTTTGGCATCAGTTAAATAATGTGTGCGTGTCCTTACTCCTGCTGTCCTCTCGTCCCCCTCACTGTTGTACTCGTCCATCTGGGCTTGGTGGTGGTTGTGTAGTTTTGCTCCACCTGTCCCCTCCAGCAGGGCGGAGATGGCTTTGTTCCGAACAGCAGCAGCGTTCTCCCCTACCTCCTCCTCTTCATCAGGATCGAGATGTTCCATCAACAGCTTAAACTGCAACACACACACACAAACACATATCAGCATTCACAATTGTACACAAACATGTCACATTTGACAGCAGTTAAGGGCTAGAACATGCTCTGTCAGTTCACAGATTTGTAAAATACTACAAGAACCTATGTTTAAAAGTAGAAGTGGCCATCATGTGACTGGCTGACCCACTTCTACTTAGGTAACCCTTCATCTGAGAGACTATACTAAAGATGCCACCTTTCCCACTATAAAACATTCTGCAAAATGAGTCTTAAAAAGCCAAGTAAACACACCAATAACCAAAATACAAATGGTCAGTTTTACCCCATTTCTATGGTAACCTCTTGAGACACACTTAGCCCCACTGGGCATTGTGACCTCCAGGGAAAGACCACCATCTGTCACCACGTATGGTTTAACGCAGGATCACCAGATCTGTCACCACGTATGGTTTAACGCAGGATCACCAGATCTGTCACCACGTATGGTTTAACGCAGGATCACCAGATCTGTCACCACGTATGGTTTAACGCAGGATCACCAGATCTGTCACCACGTATGGTTTAACGCAGGATCACCAGATCTGTCACCACGTATGGTTTAACGCAGGATCACCAGATCTGTCACCACGTATGGTTTAACGCAGGATCACCAGATCTGTCACCACGTATGGTTTAACGCAGGATCACCAGATCTGTCACCACGTACGGTTTAACGCAGGATCACCAGATCTGTCACCACGTACGGTTTAACGCAGGATCACCAGATCTGTCACCACGTATGGTTTAACGCAGGATCACCAGATCTGTCACCACGTATGGTTTAACGCAGGATCACCAGATCTGTCACCACGTATGGTTTAACGCAGGATCACCAGATCTGTCACCACGTATGGTTTAACGCAGGATCACCAGATCTGTCACCACGTATGGTTTAACGCAGGATCACCAGATCTGTCACCACGTATGGTTTAACGCAGGATCACCAGATCTGTCACCATGTATGGTTTAACGCAGGATCACCAGATCTGTCACCACGTATGGTTTAACGCAGGATCACCAGATCTGTCACCACGTATGGTTTAACGCAGGATCACCAGATCTGTCACCACGTATGGTTTAATGCAGGATCACCAGATCTGTCACCACGTATGGTTTTACCAGATCCTGCAGCCCCACAGGAACCCCACATCCTGCAAACCCCACACTATTAACACCATTAGTGTAAAGGCAAAAAAATTACTTGGGTATTTACAAAACCAGTCAATGCTACAGAGAAAATTATAATATCTTTATAATATATAATAAAATGTAATACTTAATACTAGTGGTGGGCCGTTAACGCCATTAACGCCGATAATGTCGGCCATTATCGGCGTTAACGGCCCACCACTTCTTAATACTCATCTTAGTATAAACAGATAATAATGATAGCTGTACACTATATGGCTCTCCTAGCCTGCTAGTGCTAAAAGAGAGCTTATATGAAGTCTATCAAACAGACTCTGCTCAACTTTAGCCAGCTGGTGTTAGCAGCTAAAGAAAACTAGATAGTTTGTTTGGGAACTAGCAAAGACTTCCATGTCTTATCTATCAGAGGCTAGCAGGGCTGCTAGAGTAAGTGAAAATGTGAGCTGACCACCATTTTAGCATGTCATTCTTCTAAGATATAAATAAAACTATGAAGTGAAGTCTTTGACTTACAGCAGAGCTATAACATTAATTAATGTTATATTTTAAAAAGGTCTTACCGTTTTTAGCTGGAGTACAAAAAGTTGGGGGACAGCAGCTCAAAACGTGGTGTCTGGAGTCCATGAAGTGAAAAGTGGGTGGAAGTGTAAGCTAATTGAAAACAACAACCACCTAATGAGTAAAATCTATCAATTTTCTGTATCCTTGAAGTAGGCCTAATGTGTCACAGTTAATTTTATTAAAGCAAAATTGTGTAAAATACAATTAATAAACACATTACATTTGTTGAATTAGACTCAATTTGATTTTTAACTACATGTATCCTTATTTATTATGTATTAGTAACTTTTAATTATTTAGTAAACATTAATTAACCCCAGTCCCACTTTTTACAGTGTATGCTAATATTTTAAAATGTATAAATGATAAATAAAAGCTTTGCAATTTAAGCATGACTACAGTAAGTGTAAAAAGATATGCCCACACTGAATAAGAGTGTCAAATGCTTTTAAGACATGTTTGCGTTGCATGAATTCATAAAGCAGCTTTGTTTGTAGCCAGATACAAATATATGTTATAGCTGTTTAAAGGAGGGAGCACCTTTAACCTGAAGAATTAGAATTGAGCTGTTTTATCAGAGACAGGATCGTTGCAGCAAATTCTGGGCCCTATACACTCTCAATGTCACTGGGCCCTTATAAATGCCAGAAAACGAGGCACATGAGCAAAATGTGTCAGAAAATACATATCAGAGATGATTTCAATAAAAATCATAAAAGTGATTGTGATATAATAATGCTAAGATTGAATCCAATGACTTTAACCAGTAATTTAAAATTTAGTTTTCTACGTCGTACCCCACATACATAAATTACAAGTCCCAAAAATGCCAGGGCCAATTTTTTGTCCCAGTCCAGCCCTGCCCTCATATGTGCTTCTCTGAGTTAAAACCCTCAATGCAGACACACACTAATCAACTATAACTCTTTGCCAACCCAGAGTGTAATAATGCAGGAAAAAATCAGTTGTCTTATATAATATTCATGTTAAGGAAATTTCTACTGGATCAGGTTTCCTAGATTATTGTGATTCCGCTAAAAACAGGAAAGCTCCGTATACACACGTGAGACGAACACTGTCTACAGTGCATTCTCCCCCCTCAGTTTCTCAGTGTGTCCAAATGTACTGTGAACATGTGATAACGGAGTAAAGGAGATCGGACTGGCCTCTCTCCTCAGAGTTCCTGTTATATACGAGACTCTCTTGCTTTTTTACTTTTGTAATAAATCTCTCTTTTAACCACGTCTGGGTCCTCATCTATTTTCAGGAAATTTCCACGACAATAAGAAATACCATCCTCTTGTAATTCCAATGGGAAACTCGAGAGCGCATGAAGACGTTAAGATTGTGGGTTTTGAAAAGAAACTGCCATTAAATAAAATATTTGCCAATCCTAACCAAACTAGCATATATCTTAATTATATATGAATAAGTCAACAATCGTATTACCAAACACGGTCGCGCTGGGTTATATAGATATGTGTGTTACCTTTTGTGTACCTTTATGCGTTTTGATTTTTCAGCCCGTTCATAACGTTTAGTATTGTATTACATTTATCCAACACAACTCCCATGTGCATGCAAATATTCAAAGAATATCATATCGTTAAATAAATAATATATGGTTTATTTGTAATGTCTGATTTCAGAATCTGGATTCATTATTTGGGTATCCTATTTTAAATGACTAGGTCATTGTACTGCTTTGGGTACTGATAATGTGATCGTTTGGGAGGGGGGGACTAGGTAATAACTAGCTAGCTAATTGGAGAAAAAGCAAAACTATAGCTGGCTACCCAAACACGCACATT